>NW_022589716.1:21491534-21740942 GCF_004348235.1 Phoca vitulina
GTGGGGGAATGGGTTAGCCTGGTGATGGGTATTAAAGAGGGCACGTACTGTATGGAGCACTGGGTGTTATATGCAAACAATGAATCCTGGAACACTACATCAAAAACTAATGATGTTATGTATGGTGATTAACATAATAAAAAAAATGTGGAAAAAAAAAACTCAACATATTGCCCTATAGCACTTATTTGCATACCTATCACTAAGCGATGTGCATTCTTGTGGTACTGTGTCTTGTGTCATCCAAATGCCTACCACAGAACCAGGCCTGCAGTCTTTCTTGGGAAATTTGTTGAATAAATTGATCATGTAGTATTCTGTCACTTTCCTCAGTGAAAATATCTCACTCTCCAAAAATGTTGTCCTTTTGAAAGGTAATTTAAAAATTAAATATCTACCACTTAACATTTTGGTAGTATGACTTTAAAAAGGTGGAGGGGAGGGAGATACTATTGGATGATACCTGAGGAACAACACTAAGTATAAAAATGATTGGGTTCGAGGGGGCGGAGCAAGATGGCAGAGGAGTAGGAGACCTGGATTTCGTCTGGGCCCAGGAATTCAGCTGGATAGGGATCAAACCATTCTGAACACCTACAAACTCAACAGGAGATTGAAGAAAAGAATAGCAGCAACTCTCTGAACAGAAAAGCGACCACTTTCTGGAAGGTAGGATGTGCGGAGAAGTGAATCCGAGGCAATATTCAGGAGGATAGATGGTGGGGGAGGGGGCCTCTGTCCACCACTTCTGGCAAGTGATAGAGCCACGGAGCACAAAATCGGAACTTTTAGAAGCCTGCTCTGCTGAGGGACGTCGCTCCAGTGGCTAAGCGGGGGGTGGAACCCTCACTGGGACAGTGTGGTCTCAGGACCCTCGGGGTCACAGAAAGACCGGGGGTGCCTGAGTGTGGCAGAGCTCCCAGGTATCAGAGCGGGGAAGCCGGCTGCAGAGACGGAGCCGAGGTTCGGGGTTGCCATAAACCGTGATCCGCGGCACAGTCGGGCCACTGCTCCTCCAACAGGGACCCAACAAGCGGCAGATCCGGGGAGACTCCCCTTCTTCCCCCAGGAGGAGCGGCATGGGAGCGCACCGCAGGGATCTGCTGGGTTTGGAGACTCCACAAGGGGTCGGGGGCCAGAGATAGAAACGCTCGGTCAGAGGCCGGTGAGCACGGACTGCAGCCAGAGACCAGGAAGATGGGAGTGATTGACTGCTTTTCTCTGGGGGCTCACTGAGGAGCAGGGCCCTGAGTTCTCGGCTCCTCCGGGGCGGAGATTGGGAGGCCGCCATTTTCACTCTCGTCCTCCAAAGCTGTCCGGAAAGCTTGCAGGGAACAAAAGCTCCCGAGAGCAAACCCGAGCAGATTACTTAGCCCGGACCTGGCAAGGGTGGGGAAATTGCACCTCCAGCAAAGACATTTGGGAACCACGGGAACAGACCCCTCCCCCAGAAGATCAGCAAGAACAGCCAGCCAAGACCAAGTTTACCGATCAAGGAGAATGGCGGAACTCCAGCGCTAGGGGAATACTGCACATAGAATCCATGGCTTTTTTACCATGATTCTTTAGTGTTTCAAAGTTAAATTTTTTTTAACTGTCTTTTCTTTTTTTTTTTTGAATTTTTCTTTTTTCCTTTTTCAACCAACATCTTATCAATCCCTTTTTAAAAAATATTTTTTATTTTTCTCATTTTTAGAGTCATATTCTATCCCTTCATAGTAGTCACCCTTATTTGTGGTGTGTGTATATATATATATATATATATATATATATAAGTTGTTCTCTCTTTAAAATTTTGGGATACAGTTTCTTCTAACAGATCAAAATATACCCTAAATCTCTAGTGTATGGCTTTGTTCTAGTCTCCTGCCTGACCACATTCTCTTTTTTTTTTTAAATCCTCTTCTTTCTTTTTTCAACCAACTTCTTATCAATTCTTATCAATTCCTTTATAAATTCCTTTTATAAAATCTTTTATAAAAATTCATCTTTACAGTCATATTCCATCCCTTCATCATATTAACCCTTATTTTGTGCATATATGTTTTTCTTTCTTTAAAATTTTGGGAGGCACTTTCTTCTAACAGACCAAAATATGCCCAAAATCTAGTGTGTGGCACTGATCTAGGCACCAGCCTGATCATATTTGATCATATTCTGGTTTTGTTTTGTTTTGTTTTTGTTTGTTTTTATCTTTTTCTTTTTCTTTTTTCTTTCTTTCCCTTTCTTTTCCCCCGGTTTCAGGTCTTTTCTGATTTGTTTAGTGTATATTTTCTGGGGTCATTTTTACCCTGTTAGCATTTTGTTCTCTCATTCATCTATTCTCCTCTGGACAAAATGACAAGACGGAAAAAATCACCTCAACAAAAAGAACAAGAGGCAGTACCCACTGCCAGGGACCTAATCAATACGGACATTAGTACGATGTCAGAACTAGAGTTCAGAATGATGATTTTAAAGTACTAGCTGGGCTTGAAAAAAGCATGGAAGTTATTAAAGAAACCCTTTCTGGAGAAATAAAAGAACTAAAATCTAACCAAGTTGAAATCAAAAAGGCTATTAATGAGGTGCAATCAAAAATGGAGGCTCTAACTGCTAGGATAAATGAGGCAGAAGAGAAAATTAGTGCTATAGAAGACCAAATGATGGAAAATAAAGAAGCTGAGAAAAAGAGAGATAAACAACTACTGGATCACGAGGGCAGAATTCGAGAGATAAGCGATACCATAGGACGAAACAACATTAGAATAGAAGAAGAAGGGGGGGGCAGAAGGTATATTGGAGCAAATTATAGCAGAGAACTTCCCTAATTTGGGGAAGGAAACAGGCATCAAAATCCAGGAGGCACAGAGAACCACCCTCAAAATCTGGGTATTAAAGAGGGCATGTTCTGCATGGAGCACTGGGTGTTGTGCGCAGACAATGAATCATGGAACACTATATCAAGAACTAATGATGTAATGTATGGTGATTAACTTAACATAATAATAATAATAAAATGATTGGATTCTGGGCACCTGGGTGGCTCAGTCATTAAGCGTCTGCCTTCGGCTCAGGTCATGGTCCCAGGGTCCTGCGATTGAGCCTGCATCGGGCTCCCTACTTGGCAGGAAGCCTGCTTCTCCCTCTCCCCCTCAAAAAAAAAAAAAAAATAGTTAGGTTCTAATAGGACATCACTGCTCCTGACAATGGTTGAAAGGATCTGGTGTGGCATGATGTGTTATGGTATGGTGCAGCATAGAAGCCAAAGGCAAAGGCTATGGAGCCAAACTATCTAGACTCCACTCTCAGCTGTCACTCACTTACTGGATGCCCTGAAGCAAGTGTCTTCTCTCTGAGACTTGGTTTCCTTAGTCTAAAATGGCATGGTATCTAACTCAGGAAGTTTGTAAGAGGATTAAATAAATTAAAAAATGAAAACATATAAAGTGCTTAACACAAGGGTGCCTGGGTGTCTCTGTCAGTTAAGTGTCTGCCTTTGGCTCAGGTCATGATCCCAGGGTCCTGGGATCGAGCCCTGCATTGGGCTCCCTGCTCAGCAGGAAGTCTGCTTCTCCTCTACCCTCTCGCCCTACTTGTGCTCTCTCTCCCTCTGTCAAATAAATAAATAAATTGTTTTTAAAAAGTGCGTAACACAAGACATGACACTTGTCAATACTCAATAGGTTTTAGTTATTGTTGTTTTTCACCTCAGGTACTATCTGGGAGTTGCTTCTTAAAAATACACAGAACATCAGAGACATCTATTATCTACCACTTAGAAGGCATACAATACATTTTTAGTGAAAAATTAAAAAACAGCTGGTAGCACATCCATTAGAATGGCTAAAATCCAGAACACTGACAACACCAAATGCTGGTGAGGATGTAGAGGAACTCGCATTCGTTGCTGATGGGAATGAGAAATGGTTCAGCCACTTGGGAAGACAGTTTGGTGGTTACTTACAAAACTAAACATAATTTTACCAAACAATCCAGAAACTGTGCTCCTTGGTATTTACCCAAAGGAGCTGAAAACATATGGCTGCTTAAAAACATGCACATGGATGTTTATAGCAGATTTATTAATAATTCCCCAAACTTGGAAGCAACCAAGATGGGGAAGGTGAATGGATAAATTGTGCTACAACCAGACAATGGAATATAATTCATGCTTAAAAGAAATGAGCTATTAAACCAGACAAAGCCATGGAAGAACCTTAAATGCATATTACTAAGTGAAAGAAGCCAATCTAAGGAGGGTGTATACTCAATGGTTTCTACTGTTTGACATTCTGGGAAAGGCAAAAGAAACTATATCATTTTAATGGTTGCTAGAGTAAAGGGGGAGCAGGAATGGAATGAATAGGGAAGCACAGAGGATTTTCAGGACAGTGACAATATTCTGTATAATGATGGATAACTGTCATAATACATTTGTCTAAACCCATGGAATGTAGAACACCAAGAATGAACTCTTAGGTAAACTATGGACTCTGGGTGATAATGATGTATCAATGTAGGCTCCTCAGTTACAACAAATGAACCACTCTGGTGGAAGATGTTGATAACGGGAGAGGCTATAGTCGTGGAGGGGTGTAGTGGGGGCAGTGAGGAGTATATAGGAAATTTTTGTACTTTACTCTCAATTTTGCTATGAATTTAAACTATTCTAAAAATATTTTTTTAAAAACTCCAACAGGTAGCCATGGATAATTTCTAAATAGCCAAAGTCATCATCATTACCAGACCTAGGTAGTATGTCAGAGCTTGGGGTCTGGGGTCCATTGGCCTGAAGTTCACTCACAGTCCAGTTATGTCACCAAGAGCAAGTAAGTTAACCCTTAAGTATAAAATGGGTATAGGGTCTTTGGAGGAGTAAATGAATTCTGCCTAGTATCTGACACTAGCAGTTAATAAATGTTAATTCTTTTTAACAAACCCTATAGGAGATTCTGATGCACTGTGCTGAATGAAAATGACATTTTATTAAAATGTCCCATTTTTTCCTGTGAGGCCCTTTCTAAATCTTATGACATTCAGCTATACATTGAGCACCAGTCACTCTTGGAACTCTTCCACTATCTGCATAACTGTGAACCTTACCATGCTAAGAGCATAACATACACACCATGTCACTTCTCATTTAATAAAGCAAATTGCTGCATGCAAGGGTAGTTATTCTCATTTGCAAATTTATATCTAATTAGCTCTCTAAAAGCAAATTGCAAATTGGATCCAAGCAAATCATTCCTGGAGTACTTGCTCTGGTGAACTAAAATGAATAGTGGGTCCATTCTGCAGCTGGCCAGAGATGCTGCATATGGCAACAAAATTGTGTCTGCATGTTTCCCAGAAGAAATTCTTCCTGGTTGCCTGCAGGTATATCGTCCTTCTTTCCACAGTTTGAAGAGGATTGTAGTTTAGTGACAAAATTTTTATGAAGACTAAGGAGGCAAAAGGAAGCCAAGGTGGGAGAAAGTAAATCTCCAAGTGACATTCAATCACATGGGGAGAGATAGTCAAGTCAGAACGAAGACCTCAGTGAAGTTCATGTGGTACAGGTGGAAAAATAAAGGGTGGACAAATGGACATCATTTGTGGGCAAGAGGCAGATCTCCTGTGGAAGAGATAGTATGTCTTGTGGACAATGGTATGTGGAAGAATTTAATTCTAAGCAAACTAGGCATAAAGAAGTGATGAGAAGCAGAATCCTGACTCAGAGCATCCATGTCCTCCTTTTTTGATATCAATGTCTCAGTTTCCTTTGAGGAATCTTCTACTCTATGTGGTTTAGGTGCTGCTGATACCAGTCCCTTCTCTGGTGGGTGTGGGAGGGACAAATGACTCAGGTGCAGCCAGAGTGAATTTTCGAGCTTTCACTGAAACACTTTAGAAAGTCATTTTCTTTCTATATGGATGCCAAACTGATAAAGATGAACCCAGGGCTGCTAGCATCACCCAAAGAAGGAGCCTGCGTGAGAATAAAACCAACATAGAGAAACAAGAGTAAGGAATTGAAGAGAGGTGGCTTTGCTGGGTCATTGTTTGAGAATCTGCAACCATCCAGGCATGAATCCCCTGGACTTTTCAGTTATAAGAGTCAGGAAATCCCCTTTTTGCCCCAGCCAGTTTGAGTTAGTTTCTGTTACTTGCAACTGAAAAAGTCTGACTCATTGCTGACCCAAAGGGGAAGTCATACCTACTTATAATATGTAGTACTTTCTCCTCAAACACCAAGTAGCATTGATGTGATCTCTATATTGGTCTGTTGTGGCCATATTTTCCCAACCACTTCCCCCACAAAATCAGCATACCTGCTAGACAAGTAGGATTTTACTCATAGAACTGCAGAATGTTGGAAAATCAGAGCTACTCTAAAAACCTGGGACACGTGCAGAAAACACACTTCCTGATAGCACAGTCCCATTCCCCTACTGAACTCTTGAGGCATGTATTACAAACTCACATTCCTCTCTTTAGTAATCAGGCTAAAAATATCTTTCCTACACTCTCTGTGTAGAGATTGAGACACATTGCTCAAAGCTATTACACCACATATCTGTAGCAAACTCTAAGCTAGTCAGTCAATATTTGGACCCCGTGGAGAGAATCTCAGGGGAGAATTCAGCCCCCACACGCCAACCTGCCATTTTGTCTGTTGGGAGTGACTCATGTCAGCAACTCGGTTTCTCAGTATCTCAGTAACCACTTTATTATACAAGGGTGATACACCTTATGCTCTAGAGAAGTTCTTCTGAGAAGCTGTACAAACCCAGGTTTGTTCACTCCAGATCTATGATCTATGTATTACACATGATCATTTCAGAGATGATCCATTTCAAAATCTTATGAATTGGCAGTTGGCAAGGGATTCCTACTGCTGTGTCTTCCGATATGACTTTTGCAATCATCATCACATTTTTGTAATCCAGGGGGGCTATCGTTGGATTTAGCACTTACTATGTACCAGGAACCATGTTAAACATTTTACAAGCACTGACCAATTAAATATTCACAAAACCCCATGACCTAGAATCTATTGAAATTTCCAATTTACAAATGAGGAAACAGGCTCAGAAGAGTTGAGCCAAATTGCCAAGATCAAACACTTAGTCAATGTTGAAGCCAGGGCTAAATTCTAGGGCCATCTCTTTGACTCCCCATAGTCCATGTTCTGAATGCCTACTCTATTCAGACTCTTATGAGAACTTTGGTATTTTATCTGGAAACAGCAATTTTCATTTTTATAACTTGAAAACAATTAATAAGAGAATTTGAAAATAATTGATCAGGCACAAGTGTAGCACAAATACACAACAGTAAGAGTGATTTAGCACCTTCCTTGTGCCAGGTACTGTGCTAGGCTTTGGGAATACAGCAGAAGACAAGAGAGACACAATTTCTGGTCTCATGAAGGAGCACAGACAGACAAGCAATGACAGAGGAAGGCCCGTGGTATTCTGGGGGAAGTTGAGGGTTGGGCAGTCTTCCATGCTGGCATCTGCTCTGCTCTGCTGCCAGCTGGTGACAGGCACTTGACAGAACTGTTTGCCCTTTGGGAGCTCAGTTTTCTAATCAATAAGAGTAAGGTTGGGCTACATGATCTCTAAGCCCTCCTCCAGTCCTGCATTTGATGAGTTACAGGCTCTCCTCCTGGGTTCCCCAAGGGTAAAATATGTAGGCAGACACATGCTAAAGCATAAATTCTCAAACTTAACGAACATCAGAAAAGACTAGGGAAATTGTTAAAAACAAAGACTTCCAGACTCTCAGGTAGAGAGTTGCATCCAGAAGCTCCAGGATGGGGCCCCAAAATCTGCATTTTTAATAAGTCTCCTGGGGATGTTGATGTATGAATTGTGATTTGAAGCCCTGGTATTCAAAGCATTGGCAGCTCTTAGGAGCTTATCAGAAATGCAAATCTTGAGTCCCACCTAAGAATCAGAACGTGCATTTCACCAAGGTTCCTGGGCTGTGTTCATATATACTGAAATGATTCTAGAAAGGGGCCAACCTGGTTAATCTGGATGCCATGCTCAATCTCAATACCAAAGTAACCACAGCACACCCTTACCTAATTGTTATTAGTTTAATTTCTCTATAATTGCTACTCCAAAAAGCATCATCTGGAAGGGTGTGTTTCAAGTTACCTTTGGCAGAGCCCTAGTCTCCAGTCCTCCAGGGCCGTCTGGGGGTAGGGACTGTGTGAGGCAACCCAGACTGAGCTGGCCTCCAGGCTACAAACTCTCCTCCAAATGGAACCACTCCACTTAGATCAATTTTAGAATTGTAGTTTGATTTTCTTTGAAAAGAGGGTTTTGTTACTTTAAATTTTTTCTCAACAAACATCATGTCCCATAGTGCCCATCAATGCCATTAGTACCTTCCCCATGATACCCAAGAGATGGGCTTAGGGAATGAACCTGGTTCTGTTTTCTCATATGCTTCCCTTGGGGGCAGAAACATGACCTTCAAAATGTCAAAACCTGCTCCTTTTCCCAGGAGGACTGTTAAGTTACTTTCCTACCCTATGTTAATATGCAATGACCAAGAAAGACACCAATATGGAAAATTCTGAATTCAGCTCATATGCCATTTCTAGTTTATCTTCTAACAAAAGCTCTGTGTATCTTTTCTTAAATCAAAATGTTCCCACCAGTCATTGGGAATTTGATCTTAAGGTAAACACGAGCAGTCCAGATCTCTCTTTAGAGCAAGTATGTTGGAGACATCTGTAGTGATTAGCATTGCTTGGTGTCTCTGGAGTTGGAGAGTCTCAGAATTTACTTAATAAAGAAGTCAGAAGAGGCACAGGAAAAGATAACTTCAGTTTTATTAATACGTCATGACTGGTTCTCACCTGGGATACACCTAACAATCATCTGGGGAGTTTTGAAAAATCTTGATACCTAGGCTATATCCCAAATATTTACATCCAAATTTCTGAGAGTAGGTCTCAAGTTTCAATGGGTCCCTAGATGATTTCAGTGTGCATGTGAGGTTGAGAACCACTAACCAGTGTACCAGATATGGGAGCATTGGAGACAGAGTCCTGTAAGACACATGCTCACTGGCCCTCCTCTTCCCTTTCTTGGTCCCTTTCTTTCACATGCAGATGACCATTCATTTATTTATTCAGCAGTTATTTATTGAAAATTTACTATGTACACAATTGGAACTGGGAATTAAAAATTTAAAAATCCCGTTCTTGTGGAGCTAATAGTATACTAACAAATTTTTCTTTTCTTTTTAATTTTAAGCATAAAGAGGTGCTATAAAGAAGATTAACTAGGGTATTGGTGTAGTATGTAAACCCAGCCTCTCTGAGAAGGTACAACTGGGTTCTAGGTTGACATCTGAATTTTGGGAAGGACAGAGCTAAAGGAGGATTTAGGGATGAAGCTCTTACACAGAAGGAACAATAAGTACAAGTGGCTCCCAAATGGGAAGGAGCTTGGTAAATTGAAAGGACAGATTAAAAAGTCAGAGTGGCTGGAGTGTAGTCAGTGAAAGGGTAAAGTTAAAGGAAATGAAATCATAGTGGTAGCCAAGAACCAGGTAGTGTAGGTCTTTATAGGCCATAAAAAAAGAAAGTTGAAGAGATAATCTGATAAATAACTTTAACAGTGGAAAAATATCTACACAAAAGATCATACCAATCTCATGAACAACAGCCGGTATCAAACATAACACTTTTGAATTTTATTTTACTTTTGATTTTGGCAAGGGATGGGACAGGGTTGGTACTGCTCCTTGGGGACACATATTAGAATTGCCTGGGAGAGGGGTTCATTCAAGCTGTATGACATACACTGTCCTTCTTAGCCATAGGTATGATTCTTTTACCCTCCCCTAGAGGTGTGACCCTTACCCACAGTGAGCAACTACTAACAGGAGTAGGCTATACACAGTGATGTCAAATAACAACAATAGGCACATTCAGGATTTTTAGGTCTATACCTTCAGTCCAGCTCATTTACCATAAATTTCTGTATTCTCTAAGTATCTCTATCAGGATGTCCCACAACACCTCAATCACAACATGACCAAAAGTGAACTCATCTTAATTCATAAATAGAATGTGTCTCCTCCTATAATCTCTATATCAGTTGGTATCAAAAGACTGTGGTTGAGGCTGGATCATCTGATGATTCTTCACTTACAAGTCTGCTGCCTGGTCTAGGGTGACCAGAATACCTGAGTGGGAGCTCATCAGGTCCCTCTACTCCCCTGTGGTTAACTTGGCCTTCCTCACAGCATGGTGGTCTCAGATTTGTTGGACTTTCTATATGGCAGCTGGCTTCTCCCTGAATGAGTATTTCAAGAGACAGGATGTGGAAGCTGCCAGTCTACTAAGGCCTGAGCCTGAAAATAGTCATAGCATCACCTTTTCAATATCCTCCTGCTCAAAGCAGTTTCTGAGCTCACCCAGATTCAAGGGTAGGAGTCAAAGACTCACCTCTCAATAGGAGAGATGTTGATAAATTTGTCGCTATGTTTTGTCTACCACAATATATAAAGCATCCATACACAGAATGTATATATATATATGTGTGTGTATAGATACACATACATACAGCATGTGGTAAAAACATATATCACTGGAAACATATTTATATATACAGCATGTATATTATACATACATTATGTATTATAATATATATACAATCTATGTAATTATATAGAGTGTATGGTACATAGTAAACTATAATCTTTCAAATAGAATCTACTATAATAGTAACTAAATGCTATCCCAATTACCTTATAGTGATGTCCTACAATCTTTTCATAAACTTAGTAGAAGACAGGATCAACAAATATGGGGAGGAAATGGGAAGAATGATCAACATAAGCATTAAGAAGAAACATTAACTTCCCTGTCAGAGGCATGAGTCACTCTCTATTAGTTGGGCATCATTGGACTTAAGGAAGTTGCTGTCAAAATCCTTCCAATGCAACCACTGTGAGGTTGCACAGAAGGGGAGGCAGTGAGGGAGACTCACCTCATTGCCAATGCAGGGTGTTCTGAATGCTTTTGTGTAAAAGGTAGCACCATCAGCAGGGAACAGGATATGCCAAAGTGACAGTGAGTCACCAAGTGAAATCATGGCTGCTTAGGTTCTGATGCCTGCCTTGCTGGCAGCAATAAAATTCTTCCAATGTCCTACCCCCTCCATGGAAAGATCAAAGAAGTTTCATCTTAGGGCATATACATGAGGAGAGAAGAGAACTTCGTGCCTCAACTATTTTTTATTTTATTTTAAATTCCAGTACAGTTAACAGACAGTGTTATTCTAGTTTCAGGTGTACAATATGGTGATTCAACACTTCCATACATCACCCAGTACTCATCACCACAAGTGCACTCCTTAATTCCTATTGCCTATTTTACCCATTCCCCACCCATCTCCCCTCGGGTAACCATCAGTCTGTTCTCTATAGTTAAGAGTCTGTTTCTTGGTTGTCCCTCTCTCTTATTTTTCCCTTTGCTCATTTCTTTTCTCTTTTTTTTTTTAAGATTTTATTTATTTATTTATTTGACGGAGAGAGACAAAGCAAGAGAAGGAACACAAGAGTGGGAGAGGGAGAAGCAGGCTTCCCGCTGAGCAGAGAGCCCGACGCTGGGCTCGATCCCAGGACCCTGGGATCATGACCTGAGCCCAAGGCAGACGCTTAACGACTGAGCCACCCAGGCACTCCGTTTCTTTTGTTTCTTAAATTCCACCTATGAGTGAGATCATGTGGTATTTGTCTTTCTCTGGGGTCTGACTGATTTTGCTTAGTATTACACCCTCTAGATTCATCCATTCAACTACTTTCATATAAGACTATTATTGGCTTCTTTTTAAGGGCAAGGATGACCTACAATATTTCTTGAAATATATTATGAAGGAAAAGTGAAATTGAGCCAACCTAAACAAGTAATATATTAGATTTGAAAAAAAATTCATTAAGACTTGGGTTTACCCCAGGTATGTAGGGCTAGTAGACATTAGAAAATCTAATTGATGTAATTCACCACATTAATAGATTGTGGTATGGCCTCTTGGCATCATATCCTTGTATAGTCCTTTTGGCACTGAATCTGGGCTGGCCTGTGACTTCCTTTAACCAACTGAATGTGGCAGAAGTGACGCTGTGCCAATTTCAGAAACATGCCTTAGGAAGGCCTGGCAGCTCTCACTGTACACTTTGGGTCACCATGTAAGAAGCCCGCTACCCAGATGGAGAGAACTTCCAGAGGCCAGAGAGAGAGAGGAAAAGAGGCCTTGAGACTATGTGGAGAAAGACTGGCCCAGCCATCCCAACATTCCAGCTGCACTGGGACTTCTAGCCATCTCTACCGAGGTGCTAGACGTGTAATAAGCCATCTAGAACATCCCAATGTCCAAGCTAAGCTACCACATGACTGTAGCCTCAGATATGTTCTCACTGTGACTGCATAAGAGCACCCAAACAAGAGTGGCAGAACAACCATCCTGATGAGCCCTCTCAACCCACAGATGTGTAAGGGCTAATAAAATGGTAGTTCTTCCAATCCACCAAATATTGGCATGGCTTCTTATAAAATAATAGAGAACTGAAACATGAAAAGAAAATACTCATAAAATGATCTCAAAGAGTGCAGAAAAAGCATTTGAAAAAAATTCTACATTCATTCATGATAAAAAAGAAAACCCTGCAGCAAACTAGGAATAGAAGGGACCTAGCTTCCCTAATCTGATAAAGAAGAGTCATAAAAAAAACCCCACCAGTCCTCATACTTGTAGGTGTAGTCCCACTCTGAGATCAAGAAAAAGATAAAATTCCACACTCTTCCTTCTAATCAGAATTATACAGAAGTTTCCAGCCAGTGCAGTGAGGCAAAAAAAAAAAAAAGAAAAAAAAGAAAAAAGGAAAAAGAAAGAAGAGAAAAGAAAAGAAAGAAAAAGAAAAGGCATAAAGATTAAAAAGGAAGAAAAAAAAACCTGTCCCTTAAAAATGATGATTTTATATGTACAAAACCTCTAAAAAACTACAGATACATTATTTGTATTAATAAAATAATTAAACATGTTTTCTAGATATCAATATAAAAAATCAATTGTACCATATACTAGCAAACAAAAACTACTTTTTTAAAAAAATAACATTCATAATAGCATCAAAAATGCATAAGAAAAAATCTCATTGTTTTAAGACTTCTCCTGAACAAATTATAAAATATTCATGGACATTAAAGAAGACCTAAACAAATGGTCATAGATTGAGAGCTTCAATATCATAAAGATATAAATTCTCATCCAATATAATCCTAATCAAATTTCTAAATTTTTCAGTGATATAGTAAGCTGAACCTAAAATGTATATGGAACAGCAAAGGATGAGTAACAGTCAAGAACAACAGTATGGAAGCATGTGTCCTGCCAGAGATCAAGAATTACTACGTCAGAATTAACTGTGGAAAAGGACAGGTAAACAGACCAGTGGAAAAGAGCAGCAAACCCAGAAACAGACCCATGCGTATAATATGGGCATATGCTATATGCCAAAGGTAGCATGGAGTCTAGAAGGGAAAGGACAGACTTCAACAAATGTTTCTAAGACAATGGGTATCCATATATTTTTAAAAGAAGAAGAAAAAAATACATATATATATGTACATATACACACACACATAAGTATAATATACCTCCACATAACATCCTTTACATAATAATTCCAATTAGTTTCTGATTTAAATAGAGAATAAACCATTAAACTTATAAGATAATATAGAAGAATGTTTTCATGAATGCAGTGTAAATAAGAATGTCTTAAAATATAAAGAACAAATAAGGAAAAGGTTATATATTTGACTACAGTAAAAAAAAAAAATACACTATTAACAGAGTGAAAATCTATAGATTGGTGAAACACATAACCAATGAAGGGCTTATTCTCAGAAGACAAAAAGAACTCTCCCAAAACAATAAGAAAAAATAGGCAAGGGGCGCCTGGGTGGCTCAGTCGTTAAGCGTCTGCCTTCGGCTCAGGTCATGATCCCAGGGTCCTGGGATTGAGCCCTGCATCGGGCTCCCTGCTCCGCGGGAAGCCTGCTTCTCCCTCTCCCACTCCCCCTGCTTGTGTTCCCTCTCTCGCTGTGTCTCTCTCTGTCAAATGACTAAATAAAATCTTAAAAAAAGAAAAAGAAAAAAATAGGCAAGACAACAGAAAAAAGTCTGCAAAAGACTCAAGTCTTTTGTTTTACAAATGATCGATAAATAAATATATGAAAAGGTACTCTACCTCATTAATAATACAACATATGCAAATAAAAACCAAAATAAAATGCTATTGTGTACATCTACTAGATTGAGAAAAAGATTTTAAAGTCTGAAAGTACCAAATGCTGGGAAAACATAGAACATTGGGAATTCTCAAACACACCTGGTATAAATAATATAGTCATCTATTTGTCTATTATCTATTCAAGTTAAAGACATATTCAGGAAATGACAGATGTTGGCGGGGATGCGGAGAAAGGGGAACCCTCCTACACTGTTGGTGGGAATGCAAGCTGGTGCAGCCACTCTGGAAAACAGTATGGAGGTTCCTCAAAAAGTTGAAAATAGAGCTACCATATGATCCAGCAATTGCACTACTGGGTATTTACCCCAAAGATACAAAAGTAGGGACCCGAAAGGCTACGTGCACCCTGATGTTTATAGCAGCAATGTCCACAATAGCCAAACTGTGGAAAGAGCCAAGATGTCCATCAACAGATGAATGGATAAAGAAGAGGTGGTATATATATACAATGGAATATTATGCAGCCATCAAAAGGAATAAGATCTTGCCATTTGCAACGACGTGGATGGAACTGGAGGGTATTATGCTGAGCGAAATAAGTCAAACAGAGAAAGACATGTATCATATGACCTCACTGATATGAGGAATTCTTAATCTCAGGAAAAAAACTGGGGGTTGGGGGAGTGGGGGGTGGGGTGGGAGGGATGGGGTGACTGGGTGATGGACACTGGGGAGGGTATGTGTTCTGGTAAGCGCTGTGAATTGTGCAAGACTGTTGAATCTCAGATCTGTACCTCTGAAACAAATAATGCAATATATGTTAAGAAAGAAAAAAAGAAGAAGAAGAATGTAGCAGGAGGGGAAGAATGAAGGGGGGGGAAATCGGAGGGGGAGAAGAACCATGAGAGACAATGGACTCTGAAAAACAAACTGAGGGTTCTAGAGGGGAGGGGGTTGGGAGGATGGGTTAGCCTGGTGATGGGTATTGAGGAGGGCACGTTCTGCATGGAGCACTGGGTGTTATGCACAAACAATGAATCATGGAACACTATATCTAAAACTAATGATGTAATGTATGGGGATTAACATAACAATAAAAAAATTTAAAAAAGAAAAAAAAAAGACATACTTATCCCATGACTCAATGATTTCAACCTTGCGTGTGTACCACAGAGAAATGGGTGCACATGTGCACATGTGCCCTAGGTTGACTGCACACTGCAGTAGATCAAAACTGGGATATCCACCCTGAGTGCAATGGATAAATTACAGTATATGTACACAATGATATACCATGCAGCAGTGTAAATGAACATACTACATGGATAAATCTTGCAAACATATACTAAGCCAAAGAAGTCAGATACAAAACTATGATTCCGTTTCTATATAAGTTCAAAAACAGATAGGAGTATTTATTCATGTTAGGTAAAACTAAGAAGAAGAGAAGGATATCATAATGGTTACCTCCAGGAGAGTCTGAGGGAGTTGTGACAGGGAGAGGCTCATGGGCTGCAGCAATGATCTTTTTTCGGCCCCGGAGAGTAATTATATCAGTGTTCTTTTTTTCTTTCTTTTTTTATTGTGGTAAATATATATAACGTCAAATTTACCATTTTAATCATTTTTATGTATACAGTTCTACAGAATTAAGTACATTCATACCGTCATGCAGTCATGGATGTCCATTTTTACAATTGTTCAATAACTGTAAAAAATGGTTTATGCACTTTTCTGTATTCATTTGATCTCACAAGAAAAGCAGCAAAAACAGTACAAAGCCAAGGGTGTGTGCAAAGACTCATTTACAGAGGTATTAATCATAACCCTGTTTATAATAAAAAAAACAATCTGAAACATTGAATCACTACACTGAATTGCATGAAGGGATGGATCAAACGTCAACACACACACACCTATGGAAGGGATTTCCTGCAGCCTCCAGAAATAATATCATAGAAGAATATGCCATGGCATGAAAAACAACTGAGGTGTATAGTGAGGTGGAAAAAGATGTTTATAATACATCACGCACAGATACTCCAGTGTTTTAAAATAAACTACAAATATTTATGTAAGGAAAAAGACTAGGAGAAATACATTATAATATTAACTATAATTCTATTTGAGTAGTGGTTTTATGAGTGACTTTTGTTTTCTTTGTTTTGTTCATTTGAATAGTTTCAATTTTGAGCAATGAATATGGATTAGTTTTTAAGGGAATAAAAAAGAGACATTATATTCTACTGGGAAACAATAACGAAAAAAGACACTAGAGATCTCCAAATGGGAATATAAACCTGGTATTAGCTTATAGGTATACCTGGAAAACACCTGGAATTCTACCAGCGCCCATCAGTCTATTTGAATATAACTTTCCCCTGTCAGTTACCTCTTTCCTACCTGGTTACTTTTCCCAGAGTACTAGCTCTGACAGTAAAATGAAATTCTGGCTGTCTGCTTTGAAAGAAAGTAGAGCAGTGGAGGTAGGGGGATCCTCTGAGAACAGCCTGCTCCTAATTGAAAGGAAGTGAAAATCCTCCAAACATTGCAGGCACAGTTGATGGATCATCCCTCAGTTCTCCTCCATCTGGTCTGCGGCCTCTTACAGAAACTAAAACAAGAAAAATGAAGTGTACCTGACACAGGAAATGAGGGTAGTCATTTGGATGATAGAGCACCCGCTCCCCATAAAATGCTTGGAGTGAGGTGGACAGTGGAACAGAAGGGGCCAGTCACAGTCCTCATATCTGACTTCATGCTGGGTAAGTAGACACCAAACAATGGGCAAGTAGAGAGGACCCCACAGTCAGTACACAAATATGCCTCATAGCCAGGTTGGGTCACCTGTGCATACCTGTTAGCTCATCAGAATGGAATTCCCAACTGGTAAGCTGTGGTTGAATGCTTTTCCCCATGCTAGCGATCCCCTAAGGGGACAGTATTTCATCAATTTATAAAATAGGAGAATTCACAGAATATTTTATGGCAGGTAAAGATAGTCAAAAACCATGAAGTAGAAAAATAGTAATAATTCATTATGTATATGTGTGGCATGCAACTATTATAATTTGCATTATACATGTCTATAATATGACAAGTCATGACATATAAGAGATTGGAAAGTATTGGAACTACTGTAGGTTATCTTCACATTACACAGAGTCTGAAGGAAGAGAAGGGCTGGGGGTGGGGGGGTACAGAGGGGCTTATGGGTTAAGGTACTATTTTTTAATTGAAGTCTAGTTATCATTAATAGGTGTCCTGTAAAACAGGGGTGAAATGAATTTGGGAAAAGTTAAGTTAGATAAAAGTACACATGGTTTTGGGAATCCCTAAGGTCTTTAATTGACTAAAATGCATATGACTCTCCAAACATAGAAATAGTATGGAGTTACTGTGCAAAACCTTTTTGACCATAGAATATCATCTAAGGAATTCACGTTGGAAATTGCTTCAGTAATCTTTCTCTTGTTGCTTTCTCCACGTAGGAGAGAGACACTATGCTCTTCTTTCTCACTGACTTCACTGGATGTGTGATATGGAAGGGGTTTATCTCCACACAATGTTTCAGGCCTTTCCTATCTGATGATATGGTTGTCCCCACACCAGCTTTTCCTTGTATTTATGG
Organism: Phoca vitulina; assembly: GCF_004348235.1. Classification (NCBI taxonomy): domain Eukaryota; kingdom Metazoa; phylum Chordata; class Mammalia; order Carnivora; family Phocidae; genus Phoca; species Phoca vitulina. Next base: position 21,509,419 of record NW_022589716.1, read on the forward strand.
CAAGTGATAAACCTGATAAAGCTCAAACTACTAACAAGTATCAGGGGTTTTCATCAACCAGACTAAGTCCAGAGCCTTTGCAAAATGACCTCCCAGAACCCACAGGTAGTCTGTTACGGGAGCTGTTAATACGGTGCCAGAGAGTACAATTTGTCTTAGTTTTCAGTGTATTTTCTTTCCCAAAAGGAAACAAATGGGCTCAAAGAAAGGAATAGAGAAATGTATAGAAATACCTTAAAAATTGCATCTCCATAATTTTGCAAATAAATGAAGAATGAATGCATAATTTATCTATGTACACTTACATGCTTATCCAGTTAACTGTCATTCTCTATGGCACTCTTGATTTTCTTTGAAAATAATGGAATATAAATACTCAGAGAAATTGGACAATAGAGGGAGTTTAGGTAAGCTATAATGAGGACTAAATTGATTAAGAACATGGCTAGGTGTTATGTGGTCTTCTTCACCTTTTCTAAGCTGCCAGGTAGCCTTTTATTTTGCAGTAATGAAAACTCCAGCCATACGAGCAAAATTCAAATGAAGTCTATCTGCCAAAAGAAATAGAACTGAGCATTTATTCTCTGTTCCTGCTTCCACTTGGAAGATGCCTTTTCCCCTAAGAACACTTTTAAAAGGATATAAAAGTGGCTATTTTTGGCCAGAAGCAGAAAATGAAAGACAACGGAGAAAAAATATTAGCTCAGCTTTTCCAGGCTTGAAATAATGTGTGATTTTTGCTGTTTTTCCAACTTTTGAGAACAAGTCTGGTAGAATGCTTAATTCATTCAGCTTGTGAATCACCTTCCCTTTGTGGGAATATTAATGCCCAGCTAAAATTCCTCCATATGAGGAAAGGAAAAAAATTAAATGCAGCAAAGCTAGGAGTACATTGGTAAATAAAATCATTCTGTCTCTACCTCATTAATTCTCCCTTCATCCTTTGGAGGTCCTGCAAACTGTAGCAGTGCATCATTTAAATGGTACCTTCAGGTGTTTCACCGAAACATAATTAAAATTGATGTTGTCATCTGACGTTTCCTTGTGCAATTTGTCTAACTCCTTGCAAATGGCAAAACAAAGCTCTTCATTATGACTTTGTCTTTCTTCAAGGAACTGCCCAAGATTTTCTCGATGTGCTCTGGAAAACTAGCTAACTGAGAGAGAACTTAAGGGTCCCTATAGGGATTTCCTTAGCAATATATCCAAGTGGTTCATTTGAATGGACCTGACATGACAGGCAAGTTAGTATCCCCGAGACATCCCATTCCATTGTAGAAAAGCATAATGAATTTTTTTAAAAATCTTCCTTACATCCTTACATTTATTTACTCCCTCAAAAGATATGTATCAGGCTCATATTATGACTCTCCAGTTAGAAATAAGGCTATGATTGCTTACAAGCTCCCATTCCTTAGTGGAGCTCACAGTCCAGCGGGAAGGCAGACATGAAACTAGTAATTAACAATAACACATGAGGAACACATCAAGAGGAAGTAACTGGTGATGTGGATTTAACCTGCAGGTCAGGAAGGTCACCATCCCTGAGGAAGTGAATTCAAGAAACCTCCTGAAGGTTGCTGAGTGGAGATGCGGCTGAGGAACAGACCAAGTTAAGGGAGAGATACGGGCTGTAAAAGAGCTAGGCCCTTGCCTTCTGTCTTTCATACATTGATCCAAGTTTTGCCTTTAGTTTCACATAGACTAAGACTACTTGCTCCCCCTAGAAGACTACTAATAAGATTTATTTTCTACTATTTTCATTCATTTCGTGTTTCTTTAGAATATAATGATTTAAAAATGAGAACTAGTGTTTGTTGAACATTCACTTTGCACCTAGCCCACTGAATTCTCACAAAACCTTTTATCCACATTTGAGGGAAACTGGAGTTCAGAAGGTTACCCAGGCAGGCAATTACTGAGCTAGAATTCAAAGCCACATCTGAGATGGTGATGTTCAAATATAAGATTTTAACCAGTTTACTGGGGTTTCTTCATGTTCAGATCCTACCAACTACTTCATCAGAATGATAGGGGTGGTGTTTGGGGATGTGTTAAAAAGATTCCCAGGGCTCATTCAGCTGTTTTGAGTCTGAATCTCTGAGGATGTGGTCTGCGAATTTGCATTTTAACAAGTTCCCCAGGTGCTTCCCTTGCATTTGAGAACCACTGAACTTCATCCCAGTTCCAGGCATGAGAAAGAGAGAAGGGGGTGGGGTGAAAAGGGAGAGAGAGAAAGGAGGCAGAGACACCATTGCTGATGCACTTTACTCTCATCCATGTTCTTAGAGTGCTCTTCTGCCTATTTGGCAAAATGCTGCAATGCAGAATGGTTATGATTTTCAAACTGCAAATCATTTAGCCTCATGCATTGGCAAGATGTCTCAGCAAGGCACAGAGAGCTGCTTATTCAGGCTTCAGCCAAGCTGTGAAAAGTGAGGCTTTTTCAGAGGAAGTGAGATAAGACAAAAACTTACAAAAACAAACATCCTGAGGCTGGTGTTCAAAAGGCCACTGGCAAAATCTATAGTCTAATGTGAAGTGAGCTAAACAAACACATTACTGGGCCATCCAGGAAACGTGAAGCAGATGCCTGGAAGTGGGATGCGTGTTTTCAACCTGGGTAGAAATATCCTGGGGAGTGATGATATGGAATCAGACACAAAGTTCAGATAAAAACAACAAGGGGGGGTTGCAACAGGGCAGTGTCTCCAGGATGGACAGGAGGTGCTGCTGTCATGGGGTTCAGAGTACATTCAGGGAAGGTGGGAGATGGGTGCTCCAATCTCACGTAAAGTTGCATGCCCCAGTTTTCTCCCAGTCCTGGCATTACCTAATGGCAACTAGTTAACGAAGGAGTGGTGGCGGAGACCCGGGGGCCCCAGCCAAAGCTTTCGAGCTTTTCATACTGAAAAGATTATGGTGCTGCCTAGCCCCTCCTAGTATGCACTTTAAAATAAAAACAATACCAATTCAAAATATGAACAAAGGTAGTTCAGCAACCTTCCAAGTTTTCCTCTGAGACGAATTCAATGCTTTTTGAGAAATACAAAACAGCAATTTCTGGCAAAAAAAATAAAAAAGGTTTTGTGTGCTTCGCTGGTACCCGACACACAAGCTTCATCTGGTGAGATAGTGTTCATGAAGTGCTTTCGAACCCCCTGGAACAGACAAGGTACTTGCTCAGTGGTAGTTATTATTATTTTTAATAATAACAACATATATTCCCAGCTACATTCACAGCAGGCTCCTTCCCTAGCTAAGGCTCTCCCTTCTGTGGATGCAATCTTGCTAGTATGGTACTATTTGGCATTATTTGAACTCAGCTCTGCAGAAGGTGCCCCCGCTGCCCTATCCTCAGGATCAGAGTCTAATTCTCTGACATGGTCTCGCCCTGAGCCCTTTCCCCCTGTACTTTCCCTGTCCCATCATGACATTTAATTAGTTATTTTTTGCTTGCTTTTAATTAAAGAATCACTGTTTGCACTCATCCTAGACCCATTCACTGAATGCTATCTAACTCTTGACATTTATTTAGGAGAACCCTCATTTTATTTCGCAGAGTTTTTTACAGCATGAATATTTGATGACTAGAGTAACTCACTGCCCTCTCCAAGCACAAGCTCCTTCCTCTCCTTCTAGAAGGTAATACCAGTCAAGTCAAACTTTAAATTCATTGTGACTCCATCACACTGAAATTTCAACTGCATTTTGGATTTATGTTATCAGTAACAACTGGGAAAATTATAGTATATTTTAAGGTAACCATACATATTTTTGTTGTGCCTTGAAAAATTACATGTATTTCCTCAAAAAAATTTTTCCTTCAGAAGTAATTTTTTCTGCCACCAACAATGTTTAAACATTGCAGTTGTCATGGTAATGTCTAATTATTATTACAAGTAAACTTTTCCAGATCTAGATCTGGGTACAGGCGGACAAGATATACTCTGGGCGGGGGGGGGGGGGGCGATGAATGACAGCAAAAACTCTTAGCCACTACTCCCTTTGTTAAAAAAAATTGCATTCGGGTCATTTAATTCTACTCATGTCATCAAGGATGCCTGTTTTTATAAAAAGCTGGTTTTATACAGCAGGAAAATTGGCCCTTTCGTTATGATGCCTAATGATTCATGGTTGTTAGGGAACTTTTTAAAAGAACAAAGCAGATTGGATTTGTTGGTGGAGTTTGCATTCCATAGCATCTCTTAGGGTCTCTCTGGGGCTCAGGAATTTAAGTCTTAGGAATTGTGTTTGGGCTCCAAGTTGTCCAGTTCCATCTTCTGGAGTTTCTGAGGGCAATTGTAAAACTGGTAAAGGGGCAACAGTGTGAGTTGATGCAAGACGCCACTGCCCATGAAAAGACCCAGAGTCACCAAGGGTCTTAGTTCTTAGAAATGAGACAGCAATTCTCACTGAGAAGGGAAAGAAGCATGAGCAACAGAGAAAGGTGGCTGTAAGGGGGGTGATCAAAATCATGTAAAATGACTGCCTTGGGATAGCCAAGGTTTTCTGGCCCCAGAAGCAACTCACCGAGGTCTGAAAGAGGATTCCCTCCCATACATACTTGTTCTTCTCACTTGGGTTCCTGATTCTTTCATCTAGATCTGTGCCCAGGGGCCAGGTTTTGGTAATCATGGGGCACATCATGGTTTTTTTTATTTTTATTTTTTTTAGATTTTATTTATTTGTGAGAGGGAGAGAGAGTGAGAGTGGAGGGGAACAGCAGAGGGAGAGGCAGACTCCCCACTGAGCAGGGAGCCTGACATGGGGCTCGATCCCAGGACCCTGAGATCATGACCTGAGCCAAAGGCAGACACTTAACGACTGAGCCACCCAGGCATCTCTGGATCATGTTTTGACAAACTTCTTCTGAGCACTTAGTATATCTAGAGTAATAAATACCCTATTTCCTGAGTTCTACAAAGTCCATCCATCAAGTTAATACTGGGGTGTAGGGAGAACACTGTATTGATACAGTAAGTTATATCCCCAGTTCAGATATTTTAAAATATGAAAAAAAGAGAGTTTATCTTAGAACAGGGTGCTGGTGGGATATTCAACAACATAGTTATATTTAAGAATATGGCTTTAAATCAGACTGACCTAAATTTAAATCCTGGCTCTGCCATGCATGAGTGAACTTGAACAAGTTATTTAACCTCCCTATGCTTCAGATTTCTCATCTTTAAATCAGGATGATGGGCACTGTTTCATAATTTTTTTGAAGAGGCTGAAAATATTGTTAGTAAAATATCAATATCACCATTATCATTGTCATTCTTCCAAGGTCTGGGCTAGAGATTCAGAATGTGATGGTTGTCAACATACAGGCACCAGGTAAGGGGGTAAACATAGGGATTAAGAATTTGACACTTGATACCTGGGTTTTGATCTCAGCTCTGCAACTTCTTAGCTGTGCGATCTTGCGCTTACTCAACCTCTCAGGGCTTTAATTTTCTCATTGGTAAATGGAAACAACCATAACACTGATCTCTAAGAGTTAATGTGAGGCTTAAATTAATGACTATACCTAACATGACTGGCCCAATGCCTGGTACATGGTATTCAGTAATTATTAGCAATTTTTCTTTTATTATTATATGGTACTTATTTTAAAAATCTTTTTCTACTATAAGATATAGGTAACAAAATATACCACTTTAACCATTTGTAAGTATACAATTCAGGGGCATGACTTGCACTGATACTCTTGTGCAACCATCCACCACCCTCCATCTCCAGAACTCTTCCATTTATCTCAAACCAAAATTCTTTACTCATTAAGCAATCACTCCCTATTCTTTCTTCCCCAGCCCCTGGTAACCACTCTTCTGCTTAATGTCTCTACCAATTTGAGTTCTCTAGGTATCTCAGTAAATGAAATCATACAGTATTTGACCTTTTGTGACTAGTTTTTTTCACCTAGCATAATGTCCTGAAGGTTGTTCCATGTTGTCACGTCTGTCAGAATGGCCTTTCTTTTTAAAGATGAATAATAGCCCATTGTGTGTTTATACCACATTTTTGTTTATCCATTCATTTGTTGATGGACATCTGGGTTGCTTCCCTCTTTGGGCCATTGTGAATAGTGCTTCTATGAACACTGGTGTATACAATGCTTATTAAAATACAGCATCAGAAAATTCAAAAGAGAAGCAATTGGATAAAGAGAAAAACCTAAGGAGCGCCAACATTTAAAGAGCAGGCAAAAGAAGACTTACTCCTTTAGGAAAGTTCTTTGAAGGGTTTTAAGTAGAGGGAGCATTTGGTCTCATTCATGGGATGTTTACAAAACATGTCAAGGGTCTGATTTAGGATCGTGGCATTGCACACAGGCAAGAGTGAACATACAGACACACTAAGGAAGTATCACAGAAAGAGATCATACCAGCAAGGATAGCCATAATCCAAACTTCACAGCCTCTTCAAGAAGGATTTGCTGTCCTCAAGGGCTTACAATGTGCCTGGCACTGCTAAGTCCATTACATCACAGCTTTAATCCTCTGTGCTGCCCTAAAGAGTACCATCCCATCTAGTGGATGAGGAAATCCAGCATTGTGTAATTGCTGTAATTTCACAGAGTGAGCTAGTGCTCAAGCCAGCACTTCACCCTGGGTCTGCCTCCTGCTAAAACCTGGGTTCAAAGCAATATGCTCTGTGCCAGTCCTGAACAAGGCAAGAACTCATTTCACATTCAGCAAGGATTCTTCTGAATCCTTGTGTCTGGTTTGATTGTCTCTTGGCACTGTCTTTAAGACATTTCCAGAATCAAAGGAGGTCCATTAAGTGTCTAATGGATTTGACACATCTATATTCATATTTTTTTTGGCTTGCCAAGGAGACCCAAACAACAGCTTAGCCTGTGATATCCCTGATCTTTTCTTCACTAAATGTTCAAGTTACGGTCTATGGATCACAGCATGGTAAAGCCATAGAAAGGGTAGATCAGAGGCCAGGAATTTTCCCTGTTTATAACCCCATTCTGTTTCCGGTTCTATAAAAAAGGCAGCTCAAGTAAAAATGACACTTCCAATATCTTTTGCTGCCTTCCAAAAAATGAATTTTTATAAATCAGATGTGTGGCACAATTGTGTCATACCACACAATTTACCACTTCCAAGGCAGTCCCTAAAGTTCCATTTTCCTCTCAGGTGAGTTCACTCATGCCCAGGTAAGAGATATGAGCAGCCCAAAATTTCCTTCTAGAAATACATGACATGTGACAGATTTGTTGGTGACTCCTCAATAATTAAGGTCTTATAACACGTTGAAAAGCCATTTCAAGGGATTCAACAGGCAAAAATAATTCCCTTTCTATAAAATGGTTATGATGCCAGCCATAACTCTTTAACAGGATCAAAGTGATAAACACAGTGACACATGTAAATTTGTTTTATGCACTATAAAGTAACTTATATATGTAAGGGATTATTATTTTTATTATTACAAATTGACCTGTTTTACATTTGAAGGTACAAAATTGAAAGCACTTTGTATCAGATAGCTATTGATGTATGTTAAAATCTAAATTCAATTCAATTTTTAGCTTTTACTCTTAGCAAGCTTACAAACTTAGAAAATTGGCATATGTATTCTGGATTTAAAGGAGTGATATAGACCCAGCTTTCTCACCTTCAGCATTGTCACTGTGGACATTTTGGTGCAGATAATACTTTATTGTGAGGGCTATCTTGTGCATTGTTGGATGTTTTGCAGCATCCCCGGCCTCTGCTTCCATCTCTGAGCCATGACCATCAAAAAGTGTCTAGACATTGTAAATGTCCCCTGGGGGGCAAAACTGCCCCAGATTGAGAACCATTCCTATAGACAACAGATTTGGAAAGGCTGGTATAACAGCATGGATGATGGAAAGTTCTATATAATTTTAGATTTTTCAGTGTTGTTTCTGCTTCATGGAGCAAACACAATTTAACCCTTCTCCTTCACAAATCTGAGAAGCTAAAATGAACAGTGCCCATAGTGTGACACTAAATTATGTGGCTAACTGTTGTGGTTTCTAGGGGATTAGCCATACTTGGCTAAATTAGCATTTGGATTATGTCAACATGGAGACCCAGAAATGAGCAAATGTAAAAGCAACTGAGATGGGACTTCATTTCCTGTGTCCCAAATGTTTTATATTTTTGATGTAAAAAAAAAAAAAAAAGACAGATGGCCAACACTACCCACACACAACTCAGCTTAACACACCACACACACACACACACACACACACACACACACACACACACAATCTCTAATAAAGGCCCCCAAGATCCTGTGCTCTTGTCTTCTAGGTAAAACAGGAAAATCTCAGAGCAAATCGGTCTGCTGAAGAGCAATTTCTTTTCTTCTGAACAGAAAATTTCACCAAGTTCTCAACCTCTGAGGAGAACCTTATCAAAGTTACTTGCCATTGCTACCTGTTAAATAAGATACCAAAATTCTTGGAGCTTATCAGTTTCAGAGAAATCAGAAATATAAAATATGTGTCATATGTGACACTTCAGTTACACCTTTCCCTGTAAGGCCACCAAGGACTCTATAGTTTAATTAAGCCTTTAAGTTCAGAGAGGGCAACAAAGACGTAGATAAAGTGATTCACCCAAGGTCATACAGATGGAAAATGACAGACTAAAAAGTGAACACCAGAGGGATTTTCAAGTTTATTTTCCTGAGTTATTTTTCATCCCTCTCTCCTAACTTCTATCTTCTTTTTATTTTTTCATTCTGCCTCCCTTATCTTATTACTGATGATTCTGTCAACACAGTGCTTGGCTCATAATAGACACTCAAGAAATATCTATCACTGAGTGAAAGAAAGACTCAAACCACAGATACCAAGGGAAATAAATTGCAGCAACTTTCCCATTGAAGAGATTGACTTAGAAGAATATGGCATTGTGACTGTTTAAAAGTAAAAGTGCTGATCGACAGTATTTTAAACTCATGGCCACAGATCTCAAATGGATGTTCAGTAGTGCCTAGCAATCCTACTGTCTAGGACATTCAATTCCCTTTCTCCAAAACAATGAGTTCATGAATAACCTTAGAACTCCATAGATATTTTTTGGAGAACAATGAAATACTAAAATAAAAACAAATTTACAGATAAGACCTTGGCTCAGCACAGCTTAAAAAATGTCTGCTTTTGAGAAGCCTATCTATAAGCAGTGGAACATGTGGAGGCCAGTCAAAAATCTCAACTGGAGCTTTAGAATTGACAGCTCTTGAGTCTCCACACACTGCCATTTGAAAACAGACGTCATGCCTTCCTTTCTTTTAAGGTATTTCATGAGCATACACACAGAAAAATAAAAACCTCATCTTGCTGGTAATTCTCTGCCTTTTCCATTCAATCTCACGTCAAGGACATGAAAAAAGAGACCAAGGCCAAGTACACCTTCTAATATCCTTGCCCAAGGAGCTCACTACATGCCAACCACATAAATCGCACATCACATGCAAACACTTGCAGAAACCCAGAAGTTCAATTATTTTGCACATTACTATAGTCACGGATATGGGTGCTTTGGTTACTTGCAGTCTCTGGCAATTGACAGTTTCAAGCTGCAGTAATGGCCTTGTGGTTTCCCTAATTGTTATTTCCCCTGAGAATGCTTAAAGGAATTCATGCAACACAATCAAACATACACAAACATTTCACATGCATGTCAGTTTTGATGGAGGTCCAGCCAATGACAAGAGAACAGATAGATACATCTTACTCTTGTTTCTCTCCCCTGCTGCACTTGAACTACTATAAACGTGGACTATCTAAATTCCCTGCTTCCACTGTACTCCTTTGCCAACCTATCTCCCCCAGATAGGGTGTGAACATCGCAGCTGGACTGATAATTCTAAAATGTAAATCGGACCATGTCACCTCCCTGTTTAAAACTCTCCAGAGCAATTTCATTGTCTGAGACCAACTGGCCCCTGCTCAAGCCAGCCTCCCACTGTCCCAGCATGCTCTCACCACAGCCTCCAATCAGCCCAAAGTTTTCCCAGTCTCAGAGTCTTCACATGAGCAGCCCCCCAGCCTGAGAAACTTTGCCTGGTCTCATTCTGCTTGTGTCTCCATCAGACAGTGCCTCTTCAGACACATCTGCCCTGAGGGCTTTATCTACATAGGTCTCCCCCTTCATTCTTTATCACAGTACCCCAATTACCTTCTTCATTGCAACTGTCTCAGTGTGCAAATACTTGTTTATGAATAGTTGTGCCTACTTCCTTATCTCTCCCCTCAAAGAGTGTAAGAGATTGTGTCTATTTCATTCTCTGCTGTAGAGCAAGTTTACAACTGTATTGGACATGAAGCAAGCATAATAGACATTGCTTAAATGAACGAACATATATCATTACACAAATGGACGACGGCTTTGAAGAAACACATTTGCCTGGGAAGAAACCAAATTTCAGCCTTCTGTCCAATGATTACACATGCCCATTTAGCCTTCTTTCTCTTTGTGCTCTCTCTGCTTGTCCTTTTACCAAGTTTGGGATTCACAGGAACTCAGGGTTTTCCAACGTGGCATGGCCTAAGGAAATGCCAAATGAGTCCATTGCTTATGTTTCATTCCCAGATTTTTGACCCCTGTATATTTTAAGAGAAATCTAACCTTGATTCATTTATAGTTGGTAAAAACTATTTCATCTAATTGTCCTCAATTTTTTTTTAATCAAAACCTTCTTTTGCTGACACAGGAAGTCATATTTTGTCAAGACTAGATGAACTTGAACCCAGAGAGGTTTGAATTCTACTGCAACCTCAAAAACCACAAAAATGGAAGAAATTTGGGAAGTCAAATATGTCCTTGCGCCTCATCGATAGGGCCTAACATTTTGTTCATCTTGGGAAGATTTGCATGTTGCCAGCTCCTGCCCTACCGTAGTTTCTTGGTACAGACACGAGATACAATGTGGGAACTCCGACTTCAGAAGACAGTTTTCACAGCAACCCCTTTTAGCTTTTTGAGTTTCGAATGTAACCTTTGAAAACAGCTGGTCCAAATTCCATCTTGTCCCAGACCCATACAGACCTCCTCTGCATTATATTCAGTTTGAGGACAAAGGAAGTTCAGGGAGGAGCACTGAGCAAGATGTGATTTGGCCAAGTGATTACAGCTGCTTTTGCAAGCAGCCACCCAGAATGCAGATTTTACTGTTTTTGTTTTTTTTTAAAACCTTTAAATGACTTACGGAACTGTATACTTTTATATTTGTTCCCCCAAAGCTGAGACAGAGGGCTTAACCCTCCTGTGTGTTGTCCTACCCATTAAAATAAACCCTCGGCAGTCAGAAAGCATACTTCCTCATGACCCGGTTGATCCCACATACATAAGGAATACCACACCTCTTAATTTCCATCAGTGAGGTACAGTAAAATAAATTAAATAATGTGTGACACCTCCGACTTTGAATGAGAGTTGTATGTAAACAAAGTGTAAGAGAAAAGAGTTCCAGCCCGAGTCTGGAGTCAGACAGTCTTAGGTTGATACTTTAGCTCTTTCACCTGTAAATTCGACTACCTTCACCTCACTTTTCTCATCTGAAAAGCAGGGCTTAAATAAGAGAAACTTCCACATCAGAGGCTTACTGTGAGACTCAAGTAAGTTAATACAGATAAAATGCTTAGCACAGGGCCTGGCCTATATTATAAATTAAGCAAATAGAAGCCAGTATCATAATTGCTTTTTTTTTCTTTCTGAATGAGGAATAGGTAACAGCAAAACTGTCTGAGGTAGAATCTGGCACTTGATGGACTCATTCAGGAGCTAATAGGCACACATAGGTATGCATCTGCCTTGGCATACACACAATTCAAATTCCTTCTACAGCAAAATGGTGAGTGACTTCATGGCATGAATCTTAGGGACTGCTTTCAAAGAGACTAAACTGCAAGTGTCACATGTCTACTATTTTTTAAATTTTATATTCCTGGAACTTGAGATATGAAACTAAAATTCAACTACATATGAAAATATTTAGGGGTCAAAACTGAGGAGTTTGCCTTAAAATTCTATGTTTGAAAGATAGGAGAGAAAGGTGTTCCAATGCACTACTAATGAAAACAGAAATTGGCACAACCATTTGGGAAAATGGTGCAAAGCCATTTGTCGAGTATTAAAGCTTACGCATTTCAAGCAAGTCCATTTCTATGTGTTTAACGCTAGAGAAACATACCCAAGAAGACAAGCACAAAATATTTAGAATGGCGGGGTTTGCAATAGTGAGAGAAACTGGAAACAACCCAAAGGTCCTTTCACTTTTAAGTAAGAGAGGCTAATTCCTTTAAGAAATTACCCAAAATATTTCAACAAATTAAAAATTTGACGTGGGGTTTGCGGGCAGCCTATGTGGTAATCCCATTACCCTGCCTTATTTTATATGTGGCTTTGCCATTCCGTGGGACCTTGGAATCTTCTGCTAAATCTTTTGCATTCAGCTAGTACACAAGAGATGACAAAGGGCATCAAAGGCTTTATGAGATTTTAACAGATTGGGCCTGTAGGTGTCATAGATCACTTCTTTCCACAGAATGCCGTAACCTAAGCCATATCTATTCATGATGTGGTCTGGATACAGGTTCGGGAAGAATGGGAACCAGGCCTTTAAAGAACAACTACTCAGTTTCTGACACAAATAGTACAGGAATAATAAAAGAATAAGCCAGATCTATGTTTACTAGCAAATGAGCCTTCTAAGACATACCACTGAGTGAAAAGTAAGCAGGAGGCATGTCACAGGATGGGTTTCCTGGAAGCAGACTATAAGATGGAGTTTACTATTCAGGATATTTAGTAAGAAATATTCGTGCTACCAATATCTGAGCAAGTAGGATCGGTCAAAGGACAAAAAAAAAAGTTGAGCTATCATGCAGGTCCAACAGCAGCTTCAGTCACTCCACAGAGAGCTGTGAATCTAGAAAGTTCATTCTGAGTTGTCCCAAGTTGGGCCAACATTCACAGTCTTGCACTGAACTTGCCCAAGAATTTGCACAGTGGTATTAAATGGAACTGGATTAGTTAGTAAGTGTGGGCTCCATCTGAAAGGGGTGAGGCTGTGGTGCTTCTCTGGAAGTGAGGCAGTCCTGGAATGGTTTAACAGCTGAAGACTGTCTGCTAACAACATCCCACATGGAGGCAGTGAGTCCTTCACTGACGAGGGATTTGGACCATGCACCACAGTGTCTACCACACAGCTAAACAATCTAGATAGTCTACCATTTTTGTAAAACAAAACAAAAGGACATGTGTACTTACTCTCGCTAAATTTCTACATAAATACATAGAACAAATCTGGGTGGATAAAAAGCTGAACCTTTTTATAATAATAAAGAAGCATCAGGATTGTTGTGCTCCTTTTGAGAAAAGGAGGCGGGTTCTGAGATTGAGGGTAAAGGTCAAAGAAAGCTTCCTATCTGTACTGTTAATATTTTTTTAAAAAAGAAAATGAATTGAAATATTAGTTAATGTCACTGGGATTTAATAAAATTGTATTTGAGATGTGCTTATTGTACAAATATAGTAATCAAAACAATATTCTACAGGAGTAGGACTTTTCCTTTCTAAAGCATCAGATTTAAAATAGTTCTTATTTATTCAAGGATTGATCGACTTTCCTTCTCTCTTCTTCCTCCCACAGGTTTATGGCCATTTCATTGCTCACTAATATCTCCATCAAAGGGTAACTTGGTTTGGGGGCCCTGGGTGTGGGGAGAAGAGGAAGGAAACTAGAATCAGCAATTTCCATTACTTACTAGCAACTCTGGTGAATAGGTTTAGTGGGGGAAATGCTGAAAATCAGTTATTTGGATTATCTGAGCCTGTCAACCATCCATGTTACACCCTCTTCCCATTAGCACAGACTCATGAGAATTGGCCATAATTGCATTTGCAGTGATGGCAACTGAAACAAGATTGTTTTCAATGATTATGTGATTCTGATTAAACTATTTTTTCTCTTTCAAACAGCATATCCTAACAAGGCACTTTGAGGAAAGAGACATTTCCTATTGTATTCTCACCTGTTACCTATCAATCTAGACAGAATAAGATAATTTGCTTGAATTTGAAAGGGCATTTCATCTTTTGTTTTGGTCTGGTAATATAATCGTTTATGTGGGATGCTTAGTAGCAGAAAGGCTTAATATAATCAATAAAAGGACATGCAATAAATATTTTGAATAAATACTTGTTGAATTCAACATCATTAAATATTTTCATAATGCAAGTGTTATAACTACCAAACAACTCAAACCAATTCAAAGATGAACAGTTTCCTCTTGGAATTACAATGCTGTGTTGGAAAAAGCTTGGAGTAAGATTTGAAAGGCTAGGGTTCCAATTCAGACCATCACTTATTTCACTTAGTGATTTTTAAGGCAAATCCTAAAGACTCTTCCTCAATTTGTTCAGCTATAAAATGAATATAGAAGGACAAATCCTATGCTTAATGTTTTATACATATTTTTGTATTCATGATTTTAACCTGACACTGATATTAATAAGCTACTGAAGGGTTTCATTGGTATCAAACAGAACTGAATCTTGACCTAACCACATAATGACTGTTTGGTATTAGGCAAGCTAAGTGACCTCCCTAAGATTCTATGACTACATCTTCCTTTGTAAAATGAGGTTACCTATAGTTCATCTATTGTCAGATTGCTGTGAAGGTCAAAAGTGAAAAAGCATGCAAAGTGCACTGCACAAAGCCTGGGATATAGCAAGTCCATAATAAAAGGGAGTTATGCTCAAGTCTCAGCTGTCCCTCTAACAAGACCCACTCTACTTTTCTCTTTTTCCAAGGAAAAACACACGTTGTAAAATAAGCATTCTTCAAAGACAACCTGAAGACGTCTGGGAATTCCAAAGTCTGAAAATTCCATGAGTTCATAAAAGCTTTCACTAATTCCACTGATCTAAAGACAAAAAGGAGAGAGTCAACTGTGTCCCCAAACTCATTTCTGAAGATTTCTTCCATTCTACCCTTTCTGCCTCTCTGGAGGTGGCTGTGCCTGTAAAAAACATTGAAGTTGTCAGGAACAGAGTCAGCTTTCAAGATTGGAATGTCAGAGTAGCGTCTTCTTTTCCTCAGACCAGAAGACGCTTGGTTGGGTAAGAGTTTCCAGGTCTGAAAGGAGACAGAGCTGGGATATGGGAACCGATACAGATAAACAGCCCAAACACCTTGAGAGAGTAATATATCAAAAGAGACTAAAATAGGGCAGGAACAAGATCATGAAGCAAGACGAGATAAGAAACCAAAGACCCTGTCTAAAAGCTCTAATGTGTGTTGCAACCAGAGGCTGACTATATCCTACAAAGTTCCATATTTCATAATTGCAATGGGTAATGGGCACTTTCTTTTAAAAGGGGAGATTTGTTTTCCCTTTTATGGCTAAAGCACAAAGTATGAGAAGTAGCCCCATTAGGAAATACAAAGTATCATCATGTGGCTGGTATATTTTAGGTGAGCTAGACTGAGATGATTATGTAACTGGGTTGGTTTTTCATAGAGCAAAACCTTATTTCTAAAGGTGCTGAGAGACAAGATGGGGACAGGTATTAGAAGTTTCAAGTGCTGTCTTTTGTTGTGAGTAGGCCATTAAATAATATAGACTTGGACACTGAGCCAAAGAAAGGGGTCCTCTTCCTCACTAGAATGTAAGCTCCAAGAAGCCTTGTCTGTTCTATTCACCGTTGAATTCCCAGCTCCTAGAACATGCTCAGCCCTTGATATGTATCTGTTGAATTAACTAACGAGTTGTGAGGCCTTAGGAAGAAACCAGTCCATCTGTGAAATGAGGGGGATGGATTAGACATTCTCTAAGATCATCCTAGTTTAAAAATTTTATGGTTGTATCAGAAACTACAAATGAAAAAATAGTCTTTACATTTTTTATCTCTATTACCTAAGTCCCTTCTTCATTCAATGTCTGTGTGATCTATTCCAGCATGGCAATGTGTAGAAAAATACCCCAGGTGGGATACAAAATTAAGATGCCTTCAGTAGTCCAAAAATATATTTTGTTTATTTTTAGAGTTATTTGCTTATTTCAATATGTATTAGAAAAATACAATTAGTTTTCACACTCTATTTATGATAATGCTGTAGAGTTTACTTTTCAAATAAAGGTCAGGCAAGTCAACTTAAAGAAAGTATTTTAAGTAAATTATAAAGCAAGTGGTTCACACCAAAATTCACAAAACATGGGACACAAGCAACTGCTGTTTGGGAAACAGTCATCTTCATCAGTATTTAAGGCATGTATCTCAAAACCTAATTTTGACTAGTGCTCTCAAAAGGAATGAATCACATCTAAAGTAACCTTTAGCACTACATCCCTATTTATGGTAAAATAACTATCTTAATTGTACTTTTAAAAAATATACCTGTTCTTCTTCTGGACTGCTACTGAAGAAACCACCTACCATAAACAATTAGAAAACTGAAAAAAAATATGTATACAACCATAGTTTTCAGACAGTGGACAATAGGCAGCACAAGACTTTGATTCCTGAGAGAAAGGAAACAAATGAGGTAAGGACATAATAGATATTTTTTTGCCTGGAGACACTTTCCAGATTGCTACTCAGGGAAGGGAAACCCAGATAGAACACAGGGCCTCACTAACTAGAGCAGACAGAGTTTAAAGACTGAGTAAGCTGAAGTGACTGGAATTTTGTGGGTAAAGTACTAGAAAGGAAAGAAATATTTAGGAAAAATTTTCAAAAAAATATGCACAAGGGTGCCTTTGAGACTTTGGCTAATTGTTAAGCCAGATAGAACAATACTCCACAAGGTAAAGAATAACAACTGGGGAAAGAACAGTAACCTAACTTAATGGTTATCTCCCATTGAGCTAAACTGTCTTCTAGTTCGAGCCAGCTACAGAGGAGAGACATCACTGAATCCATTAAGCATTCAGTAGAGACCCTACAGTGGCCATACCTCAGTAATGATACAAAACTATCCCCAGAATAAAGACTACTATATACTTTCCCTAACGCATCTTAAAAACAAGTCTCAAAAAGATTAAAGTAATCCATAAGAAATTTAAATGATCAAAGAGCAACACTCTTGAAAGGAACATCATAAAATCCAGACATTCAACAATACAATATTTAGAATGCACAACATCCAATCAAAAATTACCAGACATGGAAAGGATTAGGAAAAAACCTTTTTTTCCATAAGCAGGAGAAAAATCAGACAACAGAAATAGACCCAGAAGTGACAGAGAAGATGTAATTAGCATATACAGACTTTAAAAATAGCTATTATAGTTTTATTTAAAAAACATGAATACAATAAGAGCAATGAAGACTATTTAAAAAAAAATGAAACTTCTAAAACAGAAAATATAATATTTAAAGTGAAAAATTCACTAGTTGTAATAGCAGTTTGAGTCTGCAGAAGTAAAGGTCAGTGAACTTGAACAAAGAGAAGAAGGGATAGTGTTTCCCAAAACTGGTGCTGCAATAATCAGATGTCTGTATTGAAAAATAACAACTTTGAAGCCTACTTCCTACCACATACAAAAAGAAACTAGAAACAGATCATAGAACTGAGTGTAAAATTTAAAACTGTAAAGCTTTATGACTGTGTAGGCAAAGATTTCTTAGGTCACAAAAAGTACTAACCACTAAAAAAATTGATAAATTGGATTTCCCCAAAAGTAAACATTTTGCTACTGAAAAACACCATTAAAAAAAGATGTCAAGTCAAAGGTTGAAAGAAAATATTCACAATACTTATCTTAAACATAAAATTTTACCCAGAATACAAAAAGAACTGCCATAATAAATATGGCAGTATAATAATAATACAATAATAAAAATACAACCTAATTTTAAAAATGGACAAAAGATTTGAACATATACCTCATAAATGAAAAAACATGTAAGTGGCCAATAAACATTAAAAGATATTACAAATCATAGTCACCATAGAAATGTGATTTTAAACAACTCAATATCCACTAAAATGGTTAAAATGAAAAAAGAGAACATTACTAAGATTTGGCAAGAATACAGATCTGAAAATGTCACTCACTGGTGATAGGAGTATAAATAGCATAAATGTCTTAGAACACATTTTGGTAGTTTCTTATAAAGTTAAATATAAACTTACCATATAGCCCATCAATTCATCTCCTATGTATGAACCTAAAAAAAAAAAAAAAAAAAGTATGTGTACACAGTCTGCTAGTATATTTATATATGAATGTGTGTTGATATATACAATATGAATGAATCTCAAAAATATTTTGCTGAGTGAAAACAGCCAAACACAAAAGAGTACATACCACATGATTCCATTTGTATAAATAGGTAAGTCTAGTCTATACTGATAGAAATGTAACAGCAGCTGAGGTTGGGTTGGGAAATTATCTGGGCAGGGTCAGAAGATAATATTTTAGTGTGTTGGAAATTTTCTGTTTCTTGGGGCACCTGGGTGGCTCAGTCGGTTAAACATCCGACTCTTGATTTCAGCTCAGGTTATGATCTCAGGGTTCTGAGATGGAGCCCTGCTTCTGGCTCCGCCCTCAATGTGGAGTCTGCTTGGCATTCTCTCTCTCCCTCTCTCTCTGCCCTTCCCCCTGCTCACTTGTGCTAAATAAATAAATAATCTTTTTAAAAATTTTTGTTTCTTGATTTGGGTGTTAGTTATAAGTGTTTAGGCATGTATCAAAATTCATTGAACTAAGTACTTAAAATGGGTACATTCATTTTGTAGTATGTAAATTACACAATAAATTTGAGAATATGTTTATTTATATACTCATGGGGCAAAGTTATTTAGGTTTCTGCCTATATATCCTTTGTATCATATATCTTTTTGCTATTTCTTTTGTTTCAGAGATTTATGTTCTTCAATGTCTCTCCTTTACTACTCTTCTTAAGTTATAGCTGCTTCCCCCATCATGTTGCATGACCAACATAAGTGACAGCTGTTGTCATGTGTACAAATGCTTTTAGCTGTGCAAAAAGAAAACTTCACAGACTATTCCCAATTAGGTGACATGCTCATGAAAGTTTTGGGGTAAACCAATTGAGACCCGCAGATCTATAATCTTCTAGCTCATATTAATGCCATGATGCTTAAGTTAATTGTTCTTTATGCAGATCTTTAGCAACTCTTTTTTCTTCTTCTAAACACAACAAACTAAGGATGTTATCCCAAGTTATGCTCCCGAATGCCATGCATTGGTGAAAGGAGGCAGGAAGAAGCTTAAAGACTCAACATGCTTTTCATGCTCTGAAAACCTCTTTGGACCAAAGATAATACAGACTGTGGATGTTGTTACCAAAAACATCAGATTTTTGGTTTCAGCTCATGATTCAGAAGCTGAAAGTGTCAAGTGGGTAATAATATCCAGGAATAATTCAGTCCAATAGTCTTTGTAGAGTGATGGACATAACGAATATCAGCAACACTGAACAGCCAGAGAACAAAAGTACAGTGTCAGCTAACAACAATAAGAGAATTTTAACAGATGTAATTTATAGGATTACTGTTGATGAAGTTAGTAACCTTTAGCAAGGAGATGCAGAATCAATAGCTGCCTGAGGATTTGCAGCTGCAGAAATTTAAATGGGAACTGACCGGGAAGTCAGGTGTAAGAGGTGCTGGCAGAATATTTAAACCAGATGAAAAATATTTAAGGTTAATTATAAATAAGTGACCAAAAATGTAGCATTAGAATGATTTAACTTCCTAGAAAAACTGAATGTTTACTAAAAATACAGCAAATTTAGAGATTTATACATTGATACACTTATGGAAGGGACTTTGGGTATTTAAACTGTGGCTTTGAAATTGCAGAAGGGGAAAATATATTTTTAGAATTCAATGCATGCACTTCTATTTATCAGTGCACCATCTATTTCCCTCTTAGATTTTATGGTGTTATTGTTGAGATGCTTATCATAGAGCTACTCAATTGGACCATGGTATATCGATGTACAGAGTTAATCAACATTCTAGATAAGTGATAAGGCCTCAGGGAAGAAGCACATTAAAGCTCGCTCTAACACAATGAGTTAACACCCTTAGGAATATAGAGCTGTTAAACAAAACAGGGAGGCCATATTGCTCAGTGAATTCAGTGAGATCTAATGGGAATTTCAGAGTAAATTTATTTTTAAGATGTGTAGGCAGCTTAATAATTCAAAGTCCTCTTCCTATTCTAAAGGAAGTCACCCCACCACATCTTTTCATTTAACACTAATCAATTGCTTAACAGATTAGGAAGGGGAAAGATGTACCCCAAGTAAAGTAATCCTTCTTACCTTTAAATTTTGCATTTATAACTCCTTTCACAGCCTCTTACAAATCTATATTACCTCTGCTGTCACAGCTTAAGTGTATCTTTTGGCTTCAGGAATTGTGGGTGTATTCAGGATGCTCACTTTTTATAGTAGCAAAACACCTCTATAAACTAACAAAGGTTTCATCAAAAATAGATGAGGACACCAGACCCACAAAGTGATCAGGTAACTTTGAGTAACTTCAATTCTTAGTGCAGCAGAATGAGATATGTCTATATCCTCAAACATTCCATATGCCTATTTCAAAATGTTTACTTTAAAAGTAATAGTAAATAAACTTTGACTTTTTACAACCTTTTGCTATTTAGCCCCTTACTTACCCTCATAAGTATATCAACTTAATGTCAGACAGTGAATGCAGATTTTAAAAACTAGTGACTATCTCAATTAGACTCAAGGTCCAAAGACAATTAGACCTGCCTCTACGAATAATTAGTAATATTCCAAAGAAGGCTTTCTTACTTTTTATTGTCTAATTCAGAAACCACAAATAAAACATTGTATTCAAACTTAATGAAATTAAGAATGACTTTTATGAAAGAAGATGAAATTTTTAACAGGGATCTTTTTGACTTGGGAAGATTGGACTGAGGGTTTGAACACTCTGTTATGCACACTAGCTCTTTCAACCAACTCTATTGCTAGCTGCCTACATTAGTCCCAGTAACGATAGCAACCACATCTACAATTTTTTCTCTGTCCAAGTCACTGTTCTAAGTTCTCTATAGTTACTCACTGAATTCTCTGAATAATCTTATGCATTAGTTATCATCATTTTGCAATTGAAGAAACTGAAGCACAAACAATACTTAACCTGCTTGGGAAGAGATGACACAGGTTTGAGCTTTGCACAAAATGATATCCTTAACTGCACAAGGAACACAACAGGAGTGGGTCCATGAGAAACCACCTGTGGATGTCCTTCAGCTAAAAATATCAGCCAGGTCAAATGAAACAGCAAACAATTGATGGGCAGGAAGGGTCAATATCTTTCTATGCCCAATTGTAGAACTGAACAGATTTCACTTATAGTTAGTCTACATGAATTCCAAAAGCAGGGCAGGGTATCTTTTGAAATATAAGAAAGAAATTTTAAAAGCACTTTCTGGTACCTCTTATTGCTGAAAAAAAAAAATGATCTTCATCAAAAAACAACTTTAAAAAAATCAGGGACGCCTGGGTGGCTCAGTTGGTTAAACATCTGCCTTCATGATCCCGGGGTCCTGGGATCGAGTCTCGCATCGGGCTCCTTGCTCAGTGGGGAGTCTGCTTTTCACTCTGCCTGCAGCTCCCTCCTGCTTGCTCTCTCTCTCTCTCTCTCACACACACAAATAAATAAATAAAATCTTTACAAAAATCACCAACAGTTTTAACTATGGACTACTAAATGGTGAACTGGTCAAAGATCATGGATTTTTCAGTCTATTATCATGGAGTGGAGCACAGTGAATGTTTGCTAAGCAGGCACCGAGAATGGCACTTTACATGTGGCATATGGCATGGCAGGTTAGGAATTATGTCCTTTTTACAGATTTAGAACCTGAGGTTCAAAACATGTTAAAAGCCACACAGCTCTACTGGGTGGTAATGTTGGGATTCATCTCCTGCTCTGTTGACAAAAACTCTCATTCTTTCCCCTATCCTGCACTTTGAATCTCATCACAGAAGCCCTAAATACCAATAAGAACAGATATCATTATCCAAGATGAGTTTCAATTGTCAGCTTCCCTATTGAGATAGACAGTTTGGCTTTAGAAAAGAAAATTACCGGTTAGTCTGTCACCCGATTTCAACTTCTCTTTCAGCTTACACATGAGATGGTTTCCTTAAAATTTTAATGTTTGCAAACAAATCAAATCTGGTGATATCAGATTAGCTATATTTTCCGAACAAACAAGGTGTAGGAGGGGTGGGAAAATAACCTGACCTTCTTCTTGAGATTGGAAATGCTTAAAGGCATATGTGAAAAGCCTCCAGGGGGAAAATATTCACTGTTTTTCACTAGTTCAGCTCAGTTCCTGTTGCCTAATCATTTTCTTTCTTTTTTTTTTAAAAGATTTTATTTATTTATTTGATGGAGAGAGAGACAGCGAGAGAGGGAACACAAGCAGGGGGAGTGGGAGAGGGAGAAGCAGGCTCTCCGCCGAGCAGGGAGCCCGATGTGGGGCTCGATCCCAGGACCCTGGGATCATGACCCGAGCCGAAGGCAGATGCTTAACAACTGAGCCACCCAGGCGCCCCGACCTAATCATTTTCTTATCGCCAAGTATTACATATTTACACAGGTGCTTCTCTGATTTAATTGTTTGGAAGCAGTCACTGGAAGCAACACTGTGTGACTCAGCTTTGGTGATGCAGTCCAGCTGGGGTCTGACAGGTAAGTAATTACCACTAATCGAAGCCTAAATGAACTCAGGTTCTTCAAAGTCAGATGCGGAGAAGGGGGTGAACTCAGGTTCTTCAAAGTCAGATGCGGAGAAGGGGGTGAACTCAGGTTCTTCAAAGTCAGATGCGGAGAAGGGGGTGAACTCAAGTTCTTCAAAGTCAGATGCGGAGAAGGGGGTAGGGGTTATAAATGAACTGTTAGCAATATCAGGAGAAATAAGAGCTGAGCAGTCTAGTCCTAGCTGAACACAACAAAGAGAAGAGTTAACAAAAGTAAGACCTCCACTGCCACATGTATTATAGCACAGAGACCTCTGGCTGGGGCTCTGTCATTCCCCATTCAGGCGTAACGAGCTTGGGGATCTTAGGAGCCTCTCTGTTAAACTGAGTCGGGTGATGAGCTATGTCCTTTTCAATCCTTACAGGGTACAATCTCATGATTTCATGACGCAGAATTCAGATCTCTTGACATGAAGAGGGAAAACGTTTCTTTCTCTGGCCTCTGTATCAATAAATATCGTTTAAAATAAAAACTAAGAGTGAACACATTTGCTCCTTGACAACGAACCATATGCTCTGAGGGCTTATTAAGTGAGCAGATTTAGGTGGGAGGCTATCCATCCTCAGGGGTCAGTGGAGATTTCCAGGGAGTTATTATGAAGGAGACTTGCCCCAAGGCCCGAGCCCCTACATGATGTATTCACAAGCTTTGAGGACATTTGTTTAAAAGTCAGCCTATATTGGCTGAAGAAAGCCTTGCCACCATGTTTGCAGGTCATTTTTCAGGCTCCTGGTAATGAACAAAACAGGTCTGATAATTTTCGAGAATACACTCAGGAAATATGTGGGTGCAGGACTGCAGCTTTCAAGCAGTTGACACAGAAATCTAGTTCAATCAGTGTTGAGAGCCATGCCTGAAGAAGCCTTCTGTGTTTGGGGACCAGCCAGGATAGCTGTATCAGCCACAGCAAGGCCATATTTTGACTGGTTTTCATCAATTTGACTCGGGTGTTGTTGGTTTTCTTGTCTTTTTTTTTTCCTTTTTCTGCCTCTTGTAAAAGCATTTGGCTTTGAAGCACAAAAAAAAGAATCTTTTAGTAGTAACTCCAAGTACTCTCTTATTGTCTCTCATAAAATGTGGGTTGGAGGGTTTACCTTATGGTTTGACTCCTGGCTATAAGTAAGCAAGAGTCCAACATCAGGGGAAAGCATTAAGTGATCACTTGTGATCCTCTTCTTTATTCTTTTCTTTAGTCTGAAATTGTGGTGCAGACACCTTTGTCCTGAGCAGAATTCCCACCACAGCCATGAATGTGGGGGTTTGGGAGAAAAACATGCTCTCTTGTTAGAATGCACACCCCAAACATCACAACCCCAAGGAAAAATACCAACATCTTAAGGAAATGGTTTTGACTTAGGTCTTCCAACATGCAATACTATGTGCTGACTCAGGGAAATTTAAACAACATGCTGAAAACATTTACAGGCCTGGAAAATAACTGGTTTAATAATTCAAGATGCTTTTAAGTTACAAAAAGAATACTTAAAAACAAATAAACCTCCCTTTCCAAAAGTAATGTTGTAGAGTAAGCCACTCCTGAAACAAAAAAACAGAGCTTGCAATCAAATGCAAATTCAGCCTTGGGAAACTCCTAAACAATGGACAAAGAACCTCCATATCGTGTACCCCTAATCGCGGAATGGAGTATCTTTTTTTTTTTTTTTAGATTTTTTAATTTATTTATTTGACAGAGAGAGAGAGAGAGCACAAGCAGGGGGAGCAGCAGAGAGAGAGGGAGAAGCAGGCTCCTTGCTGAGCAGGGAGCCCAATGCGGGGCTCGATCCCAGGACCCTGGAATCATGACCTGAGCCGAAGGCAGATGCTTAACCGACTGAGCCACCCAGGTGCCCCTGGAGTATCTGTTTCATGACTTTAAAATATTTAGATGAAAAATGAAATATTTAATCAATACCTCAGATGTATTTTCATCTGAGTGTCATAGATCTCCATGCTTCCAAAGAGATTTTCCAAGGGTTCCATATTCCTGGATGATTTTAGGAGGTTTGTTTTTTGTTTTTATATTGCTACACAGTAGGTCCTGGGATATAGACCAAGGTTTTATAACCTCGGCAACTATTAACATTTTAGGCTGAATAATTCTTTGCTGAGGGGACTATCTATGCATTGTAGGGTGTTTCAGAGCATCCTTAGTCACTACTCAGTAGATTCCAGTAGCACTCCCCCAGTTGTAACAAACAAAAATGTCTCCAAGCACTGCTAAGTACCTCCTGAGAAAGCAAAGTTACCACCAGTTAAGAACACATTTTACTTACTTTTACTAATTCAATACCAAATATACTCTATTAGATAGGTGCTATTATTATCTTCCTATTTCTTCCTCATTTATAAGTAATGAGAACATAGCTTAGAGGGCATTAAGTGGTGCGTTCAATGTCATAGTCTAGTAAGTGGCAAAAAAAATGACTTCAACCAGATCTGCAAAACTTATAATCCTACCACTGTGAACATCCAGAATTTTAGTTGAGCAATACCGATAAGTGCTTTCTCTGTAGTCTTAAGATTTAGACTACAGAGAAATAAACACTTTCCTGAAAGAGTTGCTAAAATGTCACTATATGCAAATTTCCTCCCAATTCAAAGATGTTCATTGGAAGGTAGGGAATGACCACAGAGTTGAACATACCTGGATGTGGGTAACTGGGCCATATGTAATTGTTGCCATTTGCTTGACACTTGCTAGCTCTTTCAGCTCCTTGAATGGATAAGCCTAAAGCCTACCAGACTCACCACAAAGCAGACTGCCATAACACTACTGCTTAGCAACAACTACATTGTGATAATGGAAAGAGAATGGAATTTGGGGGCTGGGCATACCTAGAGTTTTCTGCTCTCTACCTCTGTGAATTGGGGGAAACTGATTAACTTCCTTTAGCTGATTCTTTATCTGAAAAAAAAAAGGACAATCATAGCTTCTTGCAAGATGGCTATAAGGAGGAGCACCTGGGTGGCTCAGTCGTTAAGCGTCTGCCTTCTGCTCAGGTCATGATGCCAGGGTCCTGGGATCGAGCCCCACATCGGGCTCCCTGTTCAGTGGGAAGCCTGCTTCTCCCTCTCCCACTCCCCCTGCTTGTGTTCCCTCTCTCGCTGTCTCTCTCTCTGTCAAATAAATAAAAAATCTTAAAAAAAAAAAAAAAAGAAAGATGGTTGTAAGGAGAAGTTAATACATGCAAAGCCCAGGACATAGAATTTGGTAGGTAACAGGCACTCAGGAGAGGGACGTGAAAATATTTATTGAGCTTTTACTGTATATCAAGCACCGTGTCATATGTTTTACATACAGGATTCAGTTTCATTCATGAGGTTCATTACCCACTGGTTATATTAGGTAGGCACCCCTTCTTGGGTCTGTTTACTTATCTGTCTCATTCACTTACAGAATAGCAAAGAGCATGCCTGTTTTATTCACTGTTGTAACCCCAGTGCTTCATACCTCAATCAATGTTTGTTGAGTTAATAAATTAATGAACCAGTGAAAGAAGAAAGATACCCCTAGGAACAACCTTACACTATCTTCTAGGAAGCACTCTTGATTCTTTCGTGGTAGCATTTCTGGGATTTGTTCATTTCTCCTCATTGCTGCGTCACCATCCTGCTTCTGACCCTCATTGCCGTGAGTTGGACTAGTGGAACCACATCATAATCTTCATGTAGTTTCTAGCCTCTACTGACTCCCACCCCTGCTCCTTGAGGCTTCCACAGGTATCTTCTTCACACACCTCCATCAGCAAATCTTTATCATTCACTCAAAACCAAAGCCTTTCATGATCAATCCCAGCTTGCCCTAACCTATCTCACCTTCTACCATTTATTGTTATCATTATTCTAGGCAGACCATTATCTGCCTGAACATTTTGGTATGTGAAACTGATGATCATCCTGCCATTCACTTAGTGTATAGTTTACTAAGTACTCTTTTGTACCAGGCACTATGTACTATGTGTGCTACTACCAAGAAAACATGGTTATCATCCTGGGGGATGATAACCCCCAGGATGATAACCATGTGGTAATTGTGATACATTACCAATCAATTTGAAAAGGGTACAGGATGCCAAGTAGCACCTGAAAATCTCCATCATCCACACTCGGGAAGTCAGAGAAATGTTCCCAGTTGGGGTGTGGGGGGGTGATATAACCTGACATCTGACACCTAAAAATTGAAGAGAGCTTTGCTAGGAAAAATAGTGAAGAAAAGCAGAAGGAAGAATATGGCTCATTTGGTGAACTAAAATAGTTGAGAGTTTCTGGAGAGTAGAGAGCAAACAGGTGGAGTCATGAGCGATGAGAGATGGTGTAGAGAGGTGAAGACAGTCACAGGTATGTGCTCCTGAGCCACATGAGCCCTACTCTCAAGACAACAGAGAATCACAAAGGAATACTCAACAGGTTAATTGATATGCTACTATTTGAGACTCTCAAGGGGGATGGCACTGCCAGGAGGACTTAAGGAAGTTACCGTTTCTTCCTTATAAAATACAGCCTTACGATGCAAATCCATTTCCTGGCAGGAAAAGGGAAAGTCAAGAAAAAGGATTTTTGTCCTGGGCATCTAGAAAAGATCTGAAAAAAGGCTACAGGGTGGTCTTCTCTGAGCTCTCTCAACTACTTGGGTGCTTTCCATGCCTCAGTTTGCTTATCTGTCAAATGATGGGGATGAACTGTTTGATCTCCCAGGCTTCTTCCAGCTCCTTCCTCCTCTGAATCCTGGCCTCCTGCAGATGGTCATTTTAAAGCTAAAAATTTGCTGAGAAGACCCATTTGAAGAGCTTGTTAAAACTGTAGAAAACCACACCCCATCCTCTGAAATGTAGGTATGGTATATATGAGGTGGGAATACTTAAAAAAAAAAAAAAAAAGTGCCCCAAGTGAATCTCATATACTGATTCTCAGACTGAACTTCTGGGGAACTCTGTAGCAGAAAGAGGAGTCCCTTCATTTAAATAGAAAAGAGGCCTGGGGATGCCCACTCTTTCAGGAACTGGCCCCTGCATAGTCAATCAAAAGGAGCCTCAAGTACCCAATTATACCTTTAGGATGTGGAAGCCAAATTAGAATAGAACACCTCATCAGAATTGAAATGGACGGAATGGATATCAGCCCTTATTGATTTTATGCTGTGTGCCCTGCCCTGTGCCAGGGCCTTGGCACCCATTAGCTCCTGTAATGGTTACAACCAGTTGGCAGCATCACTAGGTTCCAACATTAAGGGGCTTAAAGCAAAGAGGCCTGTGGTGTTTGCGAGTGAGGAGTAAGCACCACAAATGCTGACAGACTTTGGTTATCTTTTCTAGTTTCCCATTATCAGGTTGATGATTTTCCACCATGTAATGAACATATATGCCCTTTGCTTTAGTGTTACTTTCCCAACACTTTTTCGTGTTAACCACAACAACTCTCTCACGAACACACTACCATAATACGTAAGTGAAAATACATCAGTCTTTGAGGATGGGCTTAAGAAGATCAATTTTTCCATCTCCTCCTTGCCTTCCAGATATGCCATGAAGTAGGTAAGATCAAAATAAAATGCATCAAAGAATTATCTATGGAAATCTTTACAGGAAATAATCCATCAACCATTGAGAAAGTCAGGCTCTTAAGAACTGGGTGACTGCATGCAAATCCATAACTAATGTTGAATTAGAACAAGCCTAACATGAGGTACTCTCAAACAAAGAAATGGGACATAAGGAGAATTTGATTTCAGAGGCTAAGCATGGATTCAGAATTAAGTAAGGAAAATATAGTTGTTTGGATATTAACACTGCTCCTTGTTATCACCATCAGAATGTTCTTGGCATTGAGGAAGATGACCCAGTAGCCTGTAAAGGCTAGGTGTACAAAGCTTTAAAGCAACATTTGCCTTGAATTATAGTTTGAGGTCACTATGTATCCTTCTGTCACAAAGGTTAGTTTTCAGAGAGAACTTACACATCCATGCCCAGTACCAATTATATTAACAATGTAACTCCCATGAGAAGAAGGAAGCTCCCATCTTAGATGACAAGGTAGCCCTAGTAGGGCATGTGCTTCAGAGACATACCTGAATTTATTTAACTATTTATTTTTTTAAGTAGGCTCCACACCCAGCATGGAACCCAATGCAGGGCTTGAACTCACAACCCTGAGATTAAGACCGGCACTGAGATTAAGAGTTGGACACTTAACCAACTGAACCACCCAGGTGCCCCTAGACCTGAATTTAAATCCTTGCTCTGCCACTTTCTAGCTATGTGTCTTTGGCAAGTTGCAAAACTTCTCAGAGCTAATGCCTTCTCATTTGTAATGCAAGTAATAACCAGTACTTTAAAGAAGTACCATATAAATGAGAGGTAACATGTAATATGCCCAGGACACAGCTTGGTAAAAGAAGTAACCACAGACAGTAAGTCAGACAGTAACCATAACTGAGCAGCATTCAAGTGAATTGGTTTCTTTGAGCTAAATCACAAACGTCACCCTTCCCTCAAGATAGAGGTCCGTTAATAAGTGAGTTTCTGAACCTGCAGAGCTATGCATTGATCTGTAGATACCTTTAAGACTCAGCCAAAATTAGGCTGCCATTTTCAACAGTCTCCACTATTGTCAACAGCCTTCCCTAGAGTTTAACAGCAGGCACCTTTCTACACAGAAATTTTCAACGTTCTTATTGCCAAAAACTCCATGAAACCATGTTTTGAGACTCTTGTATATGACAGAGATGATACTTATTAAATAATCCTATTTTCCTATTCTTCACTACTCTAACACAAAAATAATAGGTTTTGAAATGACATCATTCATTTATCAATAAATATCTATGGAATACAATGTGTTATGTGCTAGGGATTCAATGCTGGTCCCTGCTCACAGTGTGATAGGGGGACAGACAAGGTAACAGACTGAACAAGGAATGAGAGCTAGCCAAGAAAGAAGACACAGGAGAAGTGCTTCAGGCAAAGGGAACAAATGCAAGACTTCGAGGTGACAGAACAAGGTAAGTTCCATACAGAAAAGATTTTTGGTAGGGCTGGAATGTGGCTTTTCCAAAGTATTGAGTCTTGCATTGCCTCATGCTAGTCAAGTGTTTGATTTCAATTAGACTACTGCAAATTTCCCCCCAGGTCCCTGGTGCTTTCACAGACCCTGAAAGATTTGTAGAGTTCCCACTGAGAATAATAAAGGGCTTTGAACCAAACAAATCCAAGCAAAATCCCCAATTTCACTATTGGGTGTCTACACAAACTTGGGCAGGTCACAGGTCATCCTCGAGCTTCAACTTTGACATGTATAAACGGAAGAATAATACCTACCTTGTTAAGCAGTTGCACCCATTAAATACAGTGATGATTTGGTTAAAGTATCTAATGTACTCCCTGACACAGGGTAGGCACTCAATGAACTTCAACCAGTAGCCATAATTGACAGCTGAAATCAGTACATTTCCAACCATTAAGCACTGATAAAGTGCCTGTGATCAAAATCAGGTATATCAAATTTCGAGTTTTCTGTTTTAGAGACCAAACCCCTCATTAATAATAATCATACAACCATAAGACTCACCATTATTGAGTACTTACTCTGGGCCAGAAATGATGGGAAGGATTCATCTCAATTTCTTAAATCTTATAACAATCCTATGAGGTCATTTGTGTTTCATGAAACACCGCTCCCATATTCTATAAAAGAAAAGAAAAAAGTTCATGAACTCAAATATATTTTGACATTTTGGATGAAACAAAGTTAAACAGGTTTGTTTCCTTTAGAGCTTCTCAGAGACTTTCATCTGACAATATGCATTATCAAATCCAAGACTGAGGAAAAACGTCTAAAGGATTTTCCAAATGTATTTGACCGTTAAATCCCTTTTCGGTTGGATGCGTATTAAAATACTTTCTAAACATACATTGTGAAAGGCTCAAAAAAGAATTAACAGCTCCATTTTATATCCTAGAAAACTGAGGCTCAGAGAAGTTAAGTAACTTGTCTGATGTCATACAACTAGCAAGGAAGATGAACCATGATTTGAAACCTGGTCTTTCTAACTCTAAAACCACGCTCCTGGCCACAGGACAATTATTTTCAACATTGCTCCAATTCTCAGAAACTGTTAAGGCTGCAAAAATGGCCTCTGCACAAAGCTCTGACAATTCTGGATAAAATAGCCCCCTCAACAAAACCAAAGAAAACCTTAGGGTATTAAGCCAAGCACCTGAGTCTGAGGCTAACAACCACCCTTGTGCTGTAGGAAAAAGTGAAAAAGCAAAAAGGACCCCGGGCCAATTCTCTCCTGCTGTGGAGAATTGCTAAAGCCTGGACACAGAGCTCAGCCAGACATCCACCTACTGCCTCTGATTACGCCCTAGGCTATTTCCCCCAAGTCTCACAGCTCATACTCTACCTCCGTGGCCCAATCCTTCTCCATACCTCTCACTATTTTACTGGTGCTTAGTGACAGCTCACACCTGGCTGTTCCTTCAGCAAGGCAAATGCAGCCCACCACTGAGCATATTGCTAAAGTAAATAACTCACTTAACCCAAACCTAATAATCCCTCTACAAAACTCAGAGAATATGAAAAAGTATTACCCCATCCAGTTCCCTCAGCATTATGGGAACAGGCGAGTCTTTCATTTACTCCCGCAGTCCATATGTTTGAAGGTCAAACAACACCTGGATATTTCTTTGAAATAAACTAATTGAGCCTGGATGATTTAGAGTCAGTCTTGCTGAAAGGCTCACTGGATCACCAGTGGTAAGGCAAGACCTGCTTTTGAAAATGCTGGATCCTTCAACCCCAGCTTTGTCAAAGGCAATGAATATTTGATGCTGTTCAAAGAGTAAGACCTGGACCAAACTGAGTAAAGAGAAAGAGAAAGGATTGCTTTCAAACTGCTATGAAAAGGAGCCTTGGCCCCAGGTGTTTAGGGTGGTAAAGAAATCAGAGCCAGCCAAAGAAAAATCAGGCAGAGAGCCTAAAAGGGAATAGTTCTCAACCACTAAGTGTGCATATGAAGCACCTGGGAAACACGTTATAACAATGCAGTCTTCCTGGCTAGACTTTCTCTTTTGTTCCCCTTGTAGCTGGTTTTCATGGAAACCCTGTTTGTAAGAACAACACAGAATTAACGTATACGGAGACCAGTTTGATTCAGAGTGGGAGAAAAACATCAACTTCACTAACTTGTTCTGCATCACATGCCACCATGCAATCCAGTTGGTTGGTTTGCTTTGGGCACAGGCAGCTTCAACCTGTGATCCAAAGGTGAGCTTGGGGTGGAAACCCCCTCCCCACTTAGCCTGGCCTCCTAAATTCAAACACATATGTAGGACCTTGTACTTCTTCATAGCATTTATCGGCACTGGGGTGAACTGTTTGCCATCGGCTGGTTAATACCCTTTTTCCCACTTGACTGTCAAGGCTATAAGGGCCACGCCCATCTTGGGCACTACCACAGCCCCAGAGTCTAGTACATGTGAGTACATGTGGGTGCTCCCTAATTATTTCCTAAGTAAAT
Organism: Phoca vitulina; assembly: GCF_004348235.1. Taxonomy (NCBI): domain Eukaryota; kingdom Metazoa; phylum Chordata; class Mammalia; order Carnivora; family Phocidae; genus Phoca; species Phoca vitulina. Next base: position 21,541,727 of record NW_022589716.1, read on the forward strand.
AAATGAGTGGCATTAGAAACCAATGACAGGAATTTGAGAAACAAGACAGAGGATCATAGGGGAAGGGAGGGAAAAACGAAACAAGATGAAACCAGAGAGGGAGACAAACCACAAGAGACTCTTAATATCAAGAAACAAACAGGTTTGCTAGAGTGGAGGGCGGTGGGAGGGATGAGGTGGCTGGGTGATGGACACTGTGGGGGGTATGTACTACGGTGAGTGCTGTGAATTGTGTAAGACTGATGAATCACAGACCTGTACCCCCAAAACAAATAATACATTACATGTTAATAAAAAAAATAAATTAAATTAAATTTTAAAAAAACAATGACAGGGCTAACAAGAATTTCCTAGAACAAATATATTGACAGATAAATAATTTTTGAGAAAAAAAAATTGAGACATTATACAGGCATTGATTTTTATCTTATAATTTAAAAATGTACATTCTTGTTAAGAATTACTCTGTTCGGTTGTAGTCAGTTTTTGAAAACTGGAAGAATGATAACAGTGGAGTTATAATTATAATGGTGATCAGAGCTAACACTTATCAAGGACTTATATGCCTGGCCCTGTCCTAGGTTTTATTCATGCTGTAACTCACTCAATTGTCTCAGAAAACCTATGAGGCTATCCCATTTTATAAGATGAGGGCACTGAAAGCTGACCATGAGAATTCCAGTCAATCTGTGCTCTCAAACAGTTTACAGATACTGAAAGTTCATTCATCTGAGCACAGGCTCTGTCCTAGTACTAGACACTGCAGACAATAACAAGCAAAACCAGATACTGTCCCAATTCCTTTGAAGTTTATAGTCTAGTGGGGGAGACAGATGTTAATCAATAACCAGACAAATGAGAAAAAAATACAACTACTTTAAGTGTTATGCAGAAGCAGTATATGGTATTAGAAGGAATTAGTCATCATCAGCTTTCTTAAGCTAAGACCTGAAGGAAAAGTAGACATTAACCAGGGAAGGAGGAGAGGAAGGAGCTTTCGAAAAGAGGAAAGGGCTGTGTAAAGGTCCTGTGGTAGAAAGAAACATGGTGCTATAGGAGGGAATGGGGGGTAAAAAAGCTGCAAGAGGCTGGCAGGGTGAAAGCAAGAAGCCAGATTAGCCAGAAGGGTAGGTAGGCTCTAGAGCAGTGGTTTTCAAACTTGAGTATACCCATCATAATCATCTGGAGGACTTGCTAAGACACAGTCAGTCTGCTAGACCCCATCCCCAGGGTTTCTTATATCTCGGATCTGGGGTGGGAGCCAAGACCTTAGATTTGAAAACACGCACCTGGGTGATGTTGATGCATTCTTGGACTATATTCTGAGAACCACTGCCCTAGACTACACAGCATCTGATACGCCAGGGTATGGATTTCTGATTATGTCCTAAGGAGAACAGAAAATGATTGAAGGATTCTAGGCATGGGAGTGACATGACCCAATTTATATTTGGGGGAAAAAAATCACTCTAGCAGCAGGGTGGAGAAAACGCTGTAGGGAGGCCAGCATGGGTGGAAGTAGACCAGTCAGAAGGTATGTTGCAGTTGTTTAGAAAAGAGATAGTTGTGGCTTGGACTTGGGTGATGACAGTAGAGACATAAGCAGGTAGATTCAAGGGAGATTTAGGAGGGCAAAATCAATAGGACTTGGTAATGAATATGAGGGTTAAGGGAGAGAATAGTTCCTTGGCTTCTACTCGAGCAATGAGACAGTGCTACTGTTCACCGAGAGAGACTCTGGATGAGGACCAGGCCTGGAGGAGAAGATCATGAGCTCAGTCTTGGACTTGCTGAGTGTGAGGTCCCTTTGAAGCATTCAAAAGATGGCAAGTAGACAGTTAATATATGGGTCTGCAGTTAAGTGGTGAGATCAAGACTAGAGATAAAAATTGTGAGTCATCTGAGAATATGTGCGATATGAAACTATGGGGGTGGATGAGATCACAAGGGAGAGAAATTAGAATAAAAAGAGGAGAGGGCATAGGACCTCCAACATTTAATGTTTGGGTAGAAGGTGAGCCAACACACGAGAGACAAGGAGTATTAGGACAAAAATCAGAAAGAATTGTGCCCTGGAGCCAAGGGAAGGGAGGCAGCTGTAGATGATCATGCAAACTCTGCTCAGAAGACAACTAAACCAAAGACTGAGGAATGTCTATTGGATTTAGGAAGGTAGAGGTGACCATGTTGGGAGCTAATTTGGTGAAGAGAGAGAAAAAAGATGGAGAGCAGGCTATCCTGTCTCCTAGTTTTCATTAAAGGAGATCTCAAGAGTGCAAAGTCCTCGGTCCTGGTCTTATTTCTCTCATTGGCCAGTGACCTTTGGAGAATGGACAATCAAGGGAAGATGGACTGATTAGGTCAATGGAAGGCAAAGACAATATAAAGTAAAAGACCACAGAAGTCCTTTAACTTAGATGTGGAGTCTGTCTGAAAGTCTATGTGCGAATTTTTTTTTTTTTTCCTGACCCAAATCAGTCTTTGCTCAACAACAAATTCTAAGTTTGCAATTCAAAGCCAGGTGCCTGAGCCAACTTGGCTCTGCAACTTACCAGCTGTGTAACCTTGGACAAGATGCTCAACCTCTCTGATATTCATTTTTAATTCATGGATAAAATAAGCATAAGAATATGTACCTTTAAGTATGGTTGTAAAGGATAAACTATTCAGTTTATGTGCCTAACTAACATTTAGCAATAAAGGCATTGAAATAGTGACTTCAGTGGGCCAAGCAAACACAAAGAAGAATAATGAGGGGTAAGCTGACAAGATGGCATTGGTTTCCAAAAGTTACCCTTAAATCTCAAGAATTTGGGCTTCTCTATACTAGCCCCTTCAAAGAACTTGTAAATCCATTATGCTTTCAAGTTCATTCACTAGGGATTGTGTCTTCTTTGATCAATATTATACTCTCCCAAAAAGGAGCTTGTTGAAGTTGCTTTTTAAAATTAAATATTCCCAAGTTTTTACTGGTTAGCTTCTATTTAAATAAAAGCAAGTAATGAGGTGAGTTATAAAACAAGGAGAATATATATTATGTGAACTGGTTGGCTTTGTTTAGGGTTAGGCAGATAAAAATAAACATAAGAAAAAACAAACAAACAAAGCATGGCCTAATATGTTTCCCTAGGAAAAAGAACCAGAATAGACATTGAAAGTGTATACCATTCATTCATTCAGTCATTCATTCAACTAATCAGTTCTGAACACTTACTCAGTAATAGGCCCTAGGCTAGGATCAAACAAAAAAAATGAGACTTTGTTGTTTTTAAACTCCCATCCTGCCAGATACAGCACTGACTCACTGTTTACAGTAGGAGTAGAGTCAACAGATTGGATGCCAAAGAGAAGAGGTGTGATTTATGCATGTATTTTCTGCAATTTGGTACAAGGAGACCATAAAATTAATGCATGTAGATTTTCACATCAAGTTCATCATCCACCTAATGCCAAGTTAACGGCAACAGAAAAGTCAGTCATTCAGAAAAATTTCTCCATCCTGTAGCATCACTAATTAACTCATGAGTATACTAGTAGAAATGATCATGATGATGATGTAAACTTTTACCTTTAGTATTTAAAAGCCGTGTACAGGCATTAATGTGTGTTAGCTCTTTTACCCCGGTAAAAACCTCATGAAAAGGACACAATTATCATCCCCATTTTATAGACAAGGAAACTAAAGCTAGCACAGATCAAGAAATTTGCCCAAGGTCACATATTTAAGTGGCAGATCTGAGACCTAAAAGCAGCGCTCTATGATATAACTCCCCTTTTAAAATTAACTTACTTTGGGGTACAAAATTTAAAAACTAGTTCTGGATTTTAAAAATTCTACACCCGTGTACCCTGTCCACTGACCCATTGAACGTCATAATGGCCCCTACAAATCGAGTGTGAAACTACCTTTTCTCTCCCAAGCATTATTTTTTTTAGCTGTTCCGCAAAGCAGCATGGGTACCCAGCTCATTTTTCATCTTCTAAAACTAGTCTTGCCTATTGCCTCTCCAGGCAGGGGAGCCCCATCTAATTGACCCTCAAGAGCTTTCTGCAAATTAATCATCCTGAATCCTGAAGCTCAGCAAAAAGTTTCTCATTCTACCCTGAGTGCAACAACTATTTCTGGCTCCAAAAGAATGTTTTCACTCACTGCCACAAACGCCTGTGAGAATAGCCAAGAGGAAATGGCAGGACTGTTCTTAACTGTGATATCATCTAGTACTGATGGCCCAGAGACCTAAGGAAAAAGAATACTCTTTCCTTGGGGTAAGATCGTCTAGCTATAAACTTGTTATTTTATTGTACCCATTGTTACTTCAAGGACAGTCTTATCTCCTGAAGGAGCTTTTTTTGCCATTCACGAGTCATTTGGAACTTTCACTGAGATAAAACCCTAGTCAGCCAAGCACTGGATTCCTGCACTATTTGGAGTAACTTCTTTAATGAAAGAGCTCATCATTTCATGCCTTGGGCCTGTATGCTTTGTGAAGTTCTGAACACCAGTAAAAGCACAAAGATCCTACTTTCTGTTCAGCATAGGTTGTAATGCCTTTACCCCCAGGATATCCTTGGTTAAATGTGAATAAACTTTTCAAAGCATTTATTTTATGCGAGCCTCTATGCCGAAAAGTCATAAATGTTATTGCTCTTATATTCCTTATAAGATCTCTTGGACATGAGAATTCTTATTCTTATTTTACTGCTGAGAACATGGTTAAGCAACTTGCTCAAAATGTTGGTACTGTCTGAAGTTGGGTGATGGGCACATGAGACTTTATTGTACCATTTTCTCTAATTTTATGTTTAATATTTTTCAAAATATAATGTTAACCATTACTCTTGCTCTTCCATTCACTTTCCCAAGCCTGTGGTTTCCAACCCAAGTCTATTAAGCCTTCGAAGCCCAAGCTCTTAAACATAACCATCCTGTTGACTATTGCCCAGTTGAAGATGTTAGCCAATGTTTACATGATGCCAAAAGAACTTCCTAGAAAACCAAAACCCAAACCAAAGTGAGTTAGTCTTTTTCATGTACTCAGCAGCAGGCAGCCATCCTAAAATGACTCTAGGATAGAAATTCCTGAGTTTACCACATTACAAAAAGCATTTCCTAGGTGAAAATGACTGTTTTTCTCCGACCAATCAAAACGGCATGCTCACCATGGATCAGCTTTATTCATTGATTTTTTTGCATTCCATTTATGGTAGAAGCAACCCCTTCTTAACAGGTATTGCAGGCACAAGAAGAGCAAACATGGCACCTGGCTGTAGCCCCAGCATAAAATGAGCTCTGCATTGGTTATTTATCCGTCATGATGGAACCTCATCTCAAATAATGATCGGGGGATCTTTGAGACTGAGTGTAGATGATTCTTTTATTAGATACCTAACAGCAATACACAACTCATGTTTCCATAACCAATCACTATCGGTTTTATGGCTTCATTCTTTTGTTTCTTAAAGGGACGTGAAAACCTGTTTGTTTTGTAAGTAAATGCAGTAAGTTGATTTTCTCTTGGTAGACTTCCATAAACCCCTGCAATACATTCTGCCCTCCTCAGATATTGGGAAACGAGGCCTAGGATTTACTGACACCGATTCTCTAACCACATTTATGAACACTTTCTAGCCCCAACTGTTACAGACTTTACTCACATGCCTTGCTATTTCATTATGTCCTTGAGGAAACAAGATTCCTCCCTCTTGCCAAAGTTTGGTTTAAGTGGACCTCAGACTTGCCTGAGGAATAGTTTCTGGAGAAGCATGGCGTTCTGGGAAGCATCAACCATCTGTCAGGGGGTGGGGGAAGCATTACTTAGTTTGTAAAAAGAAGAAAAAGAAACTCCATTGAGCTTAAGAACATAAACTGGGAAAAAAAAGGCTATTGGGTTATGTTCTTTACTTATCACTAAAATGGCTTATTCAGATAAATCTCAGGGGAGACCCCTTTGACGCTGTGGTTTCTGAACATGAGGAAAACATTTTGATCCACTGAAAATACTGATAAAGAAGTCATTTTCTTGGTCAGGTCTGTTATTCTGTAAACATCCGTATCTGATATAAGTCATTTAAACACTGCAAAAAATGTTTAAGGACCCTATCTACCTCTTGTTAAAATTGATGACTAAAAATTGATGCATCTGAGCAAACTTTATCTTGGCACCAGGAAAGTAAGATCAAAAGGTGAACAAAGGTTCACCTCCATTCCATGCCCATCCCAGCCCCTGACCCCCACTCCCAGTGAATTTAAGGAGACATATCCTTAGTAATTCTCAGGCTTGATGTCTTAATCTAGGAGTTTTTATGCTTCTCAAACTCTACATCCCCTATTTTAAATATTTGACAACATAACCAACCCACACACACAATTGGAAAAATATTAACATGATGACCTCACTATAATACGAAAGAGAAATAAAGAAATAAGGACTAATAATAAAATAAATTAACACATTTTCAAATATAAGTGCTCAGGCACGATTATGCTAAAGACATATTGATGCTTCATCTACTTACTAAACTTACTTACATCTAAATAATTTTGGATTTAATAAGAAAAGTTAGAGTACTCACAGAATGTGTCTATTCTTTCCATTGAACATTTTGAAATGAGAACTAAATAAGAACATTCACATACACATGCATAGAATTCCCATGGGTGTGACAGCTACAAACTCAAACTAAAACTCAATCCCAAATTTTCACATGGTATCAGTGGTATTGTCATTGGTGATATAATTTTCTGAAATGGTGAACAATGCTTAGAAAAACTCTGAAGGTAATTCAACTATAACCTACTCTCTGTAGTTGCAATCTTGGAAAATGTAATGATACTAAGCCATTTATCTATCTATCTATCTATCTATCTATCTATCATCTATCATCTATCTAGTCTGGGTTCTACCTAAGATAATCATAGGCAGGTTTTTCAACCAAATGAATGTCCAGCAGGATATCTGGAAGTCATACAGGACTCAAGAACATTTCCTATTTTGTGTGTCCATCTCACACATTACAGGATGCCTAGCATCCCCAGACTCCACCCACTAAATACCAGTAGCATCCCCTGACTTCTGACAATCTAAATCATCCACACAAATTTCCAAAAAGCCTCCCAGTGGTTGTGCTCCCTTCTTCCTAGATATATCATTCATCCCTTTTAGAATTCAGTAAATTCATTCCCTCACCTTAGATCTGACCTGCCAATAAGTCCTCTAGCTGGACCAGATCTCTCCTGCTTCTGAATTCCTGCTACATTGATTATTTCTAGGGTACACATCAATGAATAATTATCTGCTAGCCCATGCTGATATTCAAAAGTTTCATAGGAATGTGTCTTATCCCTCTAAAACAACTCTATATTCCTTGAAAGCAGTCTTTTCAGTATTTCCATTAACACAGTTCTGTAGAGGCATTTGTGGACTGAGGTTGAGTTAATAAAGCTAAAAGTCTTGACAAGTGGACTTTATACTTTTTGGATTTGTGAAAATGCAAACTTGGAGCAATCCAGACTATAACTCAAACTTCCAAGTCTTTATTCACCTGAATATTATTCCCATAGTACAGATTCCCCCTAATTCCTATTCCCAGGTCCTGGCACTCTTTCTCATTTTGAACTTATTTCTGTAGTTCTCAGAAACCAATCCATCAACTTTCTCTAAACCAGTATATCCCAAATCATGGTCTATGTATACTGCTTGTGTCAGAACCAACCAAAGATTCTTGTTAAAAACAAAATAAAACAGACAAAACAAAAAACCAATACTGGGTGCTGTTGCCTGGAATCTATGCTTTGAGAAACGCTGCTCTGTATAATATAGGATAATTCCTTATCGTGAAACCATTCATCCAAGAAACATGGACAGGACTTTTATATTAAATAGGAATCCAGTCAAAATGGTAAGGTGGCCTCCAAGTCCAACTTAAAAATCTTACAGATCATAAATCTCTTGAAAACCAAAGTTAAAGAGTGGAATCATTTTGGCAGTTGACTTTTAGTGATACTGTCCACTTTGTTTCATGGTTTTACCGTTTGGCATCTGCTCATTATTCCCTCAATGTTTTGCCTATGTGATGCATTATTTTGCTAGTCAAAGTCTATATTTCATTCCCCAATGTACTCAAATAGATACATATGAAAAAAAGTTCATATCAAAAGTCCTTCAGGAGGCAATATCCGGGGGAGGGGGGATCAAGAATGGGTAATTCCCTGCAATGCATTCTTCTGATGAATTGGGAGACTCCAAGGAGGGCACTGACTGTCTCTCCTATTTACTCCTACCCCCTTTTTGTTGCTTGAGCCTGAAACAAATTGGATAATTCATAAGAATGAATGAAAGAAACATTCATATAAAAAATATATTGACTGAAATATATATATGTATTTACATAGAGAGTATATATATATACACACACACGCACATAGAGAAAGAGAGACTAGAACATTCAAAATTAATGAAAATGATAATTCATTCATTTGGTAAATATTCCTGTGTGGATTTAGCTCCATGGGGATACTGCCATTGATTATAAGAAGTTAAACCTCCTTATAATCATGACGGCTACAGTTATGGAGTATTTAATCTCTGCCAGGCACCGTGTTGAGTGTTTCACAGATATTATCTCATTTAATCCTTATAGTCACCCCAAGAAGGCAGGTACCAGTTTTCCCATTTCTGGAGATAAGAAAACTAAAGCTTAGAGAAGTAAAGTATCTTTCCACTTATAAGCAGCAGAAGAATTCCAGGCTGGCTCTGTCTGCCTCCAAAGTCTGTCCTCTGAATCCTGCCATCCTTCTGTTCTGTGTTGGGGTGATAGGAGATGTGGGCACAATAAAAGACTATGATCAGAAAGCTGGAGGTCACAGGGACAAACAGGATGAAGCACCAAGGAGTTCATAATAATGGTATACCTGATGGTTCAGAGCCAGAAGTGGTGATGGAAGGTGGCAACGGAGGTATGGAGGTCGAGGTCACCCTTGAAAGGAAAGAGGAATATATCAAATAAGAGAGGGTATTCTGGGGATGGATGCCGAGGAGGAGGCAGCACTGTGCCCCCAAACACACAGGTGGGGTAGAAACCCCTGGGGAGGAAACACAGTATATGACTCAGGAGCTTTTAAGTGATTCAGCTGGAAGCAAACAACACCAGGAGAACCCACACAGATGCCTGCACTGATGCCTCATGAGATTCCTGTGGGCAACTTAGATGCACCTCACACAAGCTAGTTGCCTGTGTTTTCCAGCTCAGCCAACCAAACCCTGTGAGTCATGCCCTGGCCCCTCACATCTGTTCTTAGCTGGCGTTGTTTGCAGCTAACCAAAAGGAAGGCAGATGAAAGAGGAAATTACCTATATGGTTTCATTGCAGGCTGGGCCAACTGCAATCATTGATAGAGAAACCTAGAATTCAGGCTCAGTGTGGAGGGTGCATCCCTCACTCACCAAGAAGTGACACATGTCCTCTACTAAAACTCTCCAAATCAAATTTAACATAAAATGAAATCAAATGCTTAGAGAAAAGGTACCATGCCCATATGTCAGGCCCAGTACTAGATATTTTATATGGCAACATCTTGTGTAATTATGATCACAACAACCCTGTGAGGTTGGAACTATGTTCCCTTTATAGATGAGAGAGCTAAGGCCGAGCAGGGATAAATACATGCAGTTCTGCTATAATGGTTGTTTGTTCCAACATAATTGATATTTTAGGAAACAATTTGAACCTAATGTGAATTTGTGATTTTTGTGTTTGCTCATGCTTGTCACTGCAACATACTGGGTAGATGTAGCAACTGCACTTGGCTGAACTGGGCCACATAGAAATACACAAAACACAAACATGAACATCCACCATCCACTTCAGGTCACCAACAGTATTATGAGCCACACCATCCCCCTCTGGTGCTACAACTTTCTGTCCCATTTCAGATAACCTGGCTTCCACCACTTCATAAATGCCCACGAGCTGCAACCCTTCCCACACCCATTTCCACAAGCAAACTTGAGATCTTTTTCAAGGTTAAGTGCAATATTTATTGTCATATTTATGTATTTCTCAGCTATTTAACAAGTGTAATCTACCATTTAGATTCCTAAACACTGACAAGTTTTTGTGTTTTGTGTCCCTAGTCTTATTTCCCCCATAAGCTCTGTGGTTTTTATTACCCAGTTTTGCAAAGCACAGTGATTTTCAGAAACACATATGTTGTGTTATAGCATAGTTATCTGTAACTTGCTCAAGGTCTCATGGCCAAGTAGTGGCCCAGCAGAGATTCAAACACAATATGCTAAGGGACCCAACCTAGCTTCTTAACCCCTGTATTTTTCTGCTTTGACATACATCATCTGTTCTAATCTTCACAGAATGCTTAAGAGGATCTTTTGATTCACAATCTTAACTTGAAGAAATTGAGATTCAGAGAGTAACTCGCCCAAGGAAAGCTTGGAACAAGTTTAACCATAAGGGATAAGTCTGAAATTCACACTCAGGTCTGTTTTCTTCAAAGTATTTACCCAGGTCAGGATTCCAGCAGAGTGTACAAATGGTAAGAGTTCATGGTGAAGGGGTAATGCCACAGGTCTAAACAGGTCTAAATAGGGGCGCCTGGGTGGCAGAGTTGGCTGGGCGTCCGACCCTTGAGCTAGTCTCAGGTCTTGATCTTAGGGCCATGATTCATGAGTTTGGGCCCCACAATGGTGCCCAAACTTTAAATAGATAGATAGATGATAGATTAGATAGATAGATAGATAGATAGATAGATAGATAGATAGACAGATAATAGATAGATAAACAGGTCTTCACTTGTAGCTCACTAATGCTACCCTCCTTGACTAGGTGAAGATAGGTCCTCAAAATTTGAACAGTGATCTGAACTATTTATCTAATCACTCCCTTTTGTTGTTGTTGTTCTTCTTCTTTTGTTCATTCATCCCTTCAAGTATTTATTGAGCAGTATAATGTTCCTTCCATCTGAAATGCTCAATTCCGATACCTAACCTTTAGGTCTTACCTTGGATATCACCCCTGAGGGCTGCCTTCCATAATCTATGCCCCACCAGACCAGATAAGAGATTCCTTCACTGACAGCATTCTTTGTCAGTCCTCCCCAGTACTTACTACTAACAAAGATGGCATGATTATTTGGAAAGAGTTCTTTGATCATCTGCCTCCATGTGATGGTAAGCTCAATGATAGCAAACCATGTTTGTCTTTTTTTTATGTGTATCCCCAGCCCCCTGTGCCAAACTACCAACATAGTAGGAGCTTAATAAATACTTGACTGTTATACTGATAACCTGGGACCTGGCATTGATATAAAAAGAAGCCCAGAGTACAGAGAACATCTTCAACCTAGACAGACGCCTCTTCAACAATTACAGTTTTACAGGTTATTGAAATTCTTGTGCTGGAAGGATATATCCCTACAGTGTGTGCACAGGACTGTAAAGAAAAAGTAGCTGACAGACAGAAAACTGATCCACAACAACTTCTATAAACGGACAATGAAATCATCAGGTTCCTTGGTCTTTTATTTGTTTCTGGATGGAATCCCAGGCAGGGAAGATAACCTTCACCTCAGAACAATGTGGCGCATCATATGTAAATGTAATGAGATGATGAATTATTCCAGTGTCATTATGCCCGTGATTTATGGGGAGACATTATCTGCTAAAAGCCCGGGCTGAAAGAATATTGATTTCGCTTTTACCGAGACAGCCATTTAAAACTTCTTAAAGACAGCAAGTGATTGTTTAAAAGACCAACTTCAAAAAGGCCAGTTTTAAACCATTTGGTTGGGAGGGGGGTGGAGAGGAAGCAGAAATGGTGATGCAGCTACTTTAAGAGCCATTTGGACACAGTTAGATCCTCTCACTCTATAATCTCCTGGAACACCTTGCACTTCTCCTTTGTAGCACTTGGCTGCACTCACAAGATTTTATACCAAATTCTGCTTTAGGACCATTTCTAGGTTCAAAGCTGAATTTTTTTCCTGGACAAATAATTTTCTCTATCCTTCTCACCCAGTTTATTTTGAAATCCAGAAGCAGCGGGTTGATGCTATTTGGTAGCAGTAGTGGGTGGTGGTAGGGAGTTTTCTTGTCTCCTTTAAGTCAAATAACGAAATTTTCTAAATCACATGTTATCATGTTGATGGTAAATTATGGTTTCCCCAGAATACAGGGAGAGCATACATGGTGAATTTTTAAAGAGGAGGATATGACAGTATGGAACAGAGTGGTAGATTTGGGTCTAAGTTAGTGGATTTGAAGAAGTATTTTCTTGTACTCTATATCATGTTCTGTAGCTGAGTTTTCTGCCATGCAAAAGGAAGGAAAATTGGTATTTGTCAAGTACCTTCAATAGGCCAGGCACTTTATAACCATGTTTTATTTAATCTTCCCAACAAATTTCCAGGATAGTTATTGTTGTCTTCATTTATAGATAAGGCAACTGAGGCCTGGGAATGGTATGTCTAAGGTTCCAGTAATAGTTGACAAAGCCTGAATTTGTACCTAGTACTATCTGATTCTTAAACTTCTTGCTCTTTCCAGGACCTTCCTTGCATCTCAGTTAAGATCAGGTATCCTCACCAAGGAGGAAATCTTAGTCTTCAGAAGAAGTGGCATATGAGGATTCTTTTTTCTCCATGTCCTTGTCAACACTTGTTATTATCTGGCCTTTTATTTTATTGTCTGGCCTTTTATTTTAGCCATTTTAGTGGGTATTAAATAGTATTTCATTATAGTTTTAATTTGCATTTCTCTGATAGCTAAAGATCTTTGCATGTTCTTACTGGCCATTTATATATCTTTGGAGAAAAGAGTATTCAGAATTTGTACCCAATGTTTAATTTTGTTGTTATTTTTTTATTAAGTTCTTTATATAATTTAGATTCAAGTCCCTTATGGAATATATGATTTGCAAATATTTTCTCCCATCTTATGGGTTATCTTTTCTCTTTCTTGATGGTGTTAAATACAAAAGTTTTAATTATGATGAAGTCCGAACTATCTATTTCTTTCTTCTTGCTTGTACTTTTGGTGTCATATCTAAGGATCCATTGCCTAACAAAGTCACAAAGACTTACTCCTGTATTTTTCTTTTAAGAATTTTATAGTTTCAGCTCTTGCATTTAGGGCTGTGATCCGTTTAGAGTTAATTTTTGTATATGGTATGAGGAAGGGGTGCAACTTCACTCTTCTGCACATGGATCCAAAGTTGTCCCAGCACCATTTATTGAAAAGATTATTTTTACCTCCTTGAATTTTTCTTGTCCCACTGTAGAAAATAAATTTACTATAAATGTTAGAGGTTATCTCTGGATTTTCAATTCCACTGATCTACATATTTATCCTTATGCCAGTACCATACTGTCTTGATTACTAGCTTTGTAGTAAGTTTTTAAGTTGGTATGAGTTCTCCAGCTTTGTTCTTCCTTTTCAAGGTTGTTTTGCCTACTCTAGATCCCTTGAATTTTCACATAAATATTGGGTTCATCATGTCAATTTTTGAAAAAAAAAAAGTCAGCTTGGATTTGGAAAAGAGCTGCATTAATATTGTTAAAATACCAATATTGCAGTCAGCAGATTCAATGCAATCCCTATCACAATACTAATAGCATTTTACACAAAACTAGAACAAATAATACTAAAATTTGTGTGGGACCACAGAAGACCCTGAATAGCCAAAGCAATCCTGAGAAAGAACAAAGCTGGAGGTATCACAATACCAGTTTTCAAGATATACTGCAAAGCCATAGCAATCAAAACAGTATGATACTGACATAAAAATAGATACAGAGATTAATGGAACAGAATAGAAAACTCAGAAATAAACCCACATTTGTATGGTCAGTTAATCTATGACAAAGGAGGCAAGAATATACAATGGGGAAAAGACAGTCCCTTCAACAGATGGTGCTGGGAAAACTAGACAGTCACATGTAAAAGAATGAAAGTAGAACACTTTCTTACACCATACACAAAAACAAACTCGAAATGGATTAAAGACCTAAATGTTAGACCCCAAACCATAAAAATCCTAGAAGAGAACATAGGCAGTAGTTTCTCTGACATTGACTGTAGCAACATTGTTCTTTGTATGCCTTCTAAGGCAAGGGAAACAAAAAGCAAAAATAAATTATTGGGACTACATCAAAATAAAAAGTTTTGCACAGCAAAGCAAACCATCAACAAAACAAAAAAACAACCTACCCAATGGGAGAAGGTATCTTCAAATGATATATTTGGTAAGGGATTAATATCTAATATAAAGAACTAAGTCAAACAGAGAAAGACATGTATCATATGACCTCACTGATATGAGGAATTCTTAATCTCAGGAAACAAACTGAGGGTTGCTGGAGTGGGGGGTGGGGTGGGAGGGATGGGGTGACTGGGTGATGGACACTGGGGAGGGTATGTGTTCTGGTAAGCGCTGTGAATTGTGCAAGACTGTTGAATCTCAGATCTGTACCTCTGAAACAAATAGTGCAATATATGTTAAGAAAGAAAAGAAGAAGAAGAAGAATGTAGCAGGAGGGGAAGAATGAAGGGGGGGAAATCGGAGGGGGAGAAGAACCATGAGAGACGATGGACTCTGAAAAACAAACTGAGGGTTCTAGAGGGGAGGGGGTTGGGAGGATGGGTTAGCCTGGTGATGGGTATCGAGGAGGGCACGTTCTGCATGGAGCACTGGGTGTTATGCACAAACAATGAATCATGGAACACTATATCTAAAACTAATGATGTAATGTATGGGGATTAACATAACAATAAAAAAATTTAAAAAAAATATATCTAATATAAAGAACTGATACGACTCAACACCAGAAAGAAACAAACAATCTCATTAAAAGGCAGAAGACCTGAATAGACATTTTTCCAAAGAAGACAGATTGCCAACAGACACATGAAAAGATGCTCAACATCACTAATCATCAGGGCAATGCAAATCAAAACCACAATGAGATATCATCCTATACCCATTAGAATGGCTAAAATCAAAATGACAGGAAATAAGTGCTGGTGAAGATGTGGAGAAAAAGGAACTCTTGTGCACTGTTGGTGGGAATATAAATTGGTACAGCCACTGTGGAAAACAGTATGGAGGTTCCTCTAAAAATTAAAAATAGAAATGCCATATGATCCAGTAATTCCACTGCTGGGTACTTACACAACGCAAGTGAAAACACTAATTTGAAAAGATATATGCACCCCTATGTTTACAGCAGCATTATTTACAATCACCAAGATTGGAAGCAACCTAAGTGTCCATCAATAGACAAAAGGATAAGAAAAATGTGGCATACTGATGTAAGGTATGGTGATTAACATAACATAATTAAAAAAAAGAAAAATGTGGCTTATATATACATTGCATATTATGCAGCCATAAAAAAGAATGAGATCATACCATATTAGACAACATGGATGGACCTGGAGGGTATGCTAAGTGAAAAAGTCAGAGAAAGACAAATATATATAACTCTATTTGTAAGTGGAATCTTAAAAAATAAAGTGAATAAACAAAAAGCAGAATCAGACCTACAAATGCAGAGAAGAAACTGATGATTGCCAGAGGGGAGGGAGACAAGAGGTTGGGCAAAAATGGGTGAGGGGGAGTGGGAGATATAGGCTTCCAGTTATGGAATGAGTAAGTCACAGGAGTAAAATTTACAGCATAAGAAATATGATCAATGATATTGTGATAGTGATGTGACAGGACAGATGGTGGCTACACTTGTGGCAAACATAGTATAATGTATAAATTTGTCAAATCACTAAGTCGTACACTTGAAACCAATGTAACACTCTGTGTCAACTATACTCAAATGAAAAACAAACAAACCAACAAACATAAAAGAATTTCATTGAGTCTGGATCGATTTGGGAGTATTGCCATTTTAACAACACTAAGTCTTCCAACCCATGAACATGGAATGAGTTTTCGTTTATTTATGTCTTCTTTAATTTCTTTCAGCAATGCTTTATAGTTCTCAGAGTATAACTTTTGCGCTCCTTTGATAAATTTATTCGTATTTTATTCTTTTTATACTAATGTAAATGGAACTTCATTTCTTAAACATTTTTACTTAGTCCACTGTTACTGTATAGAAATCCAATTGACTTTTTTTTTCCAGTTGACTTTTATATATTGATCTATGTCCTGCAAACTTGCTGAACTCACTTATTAGCTTTAATATATATTTTTTTACTCTTTAAGTTTTCTCTACATATTAGATCATGCCATCTGCAAACAGATAGTTTTACTTCTGTTTCAGTTTGAATGCCTTTTAAAAAAAGAGAGAGGCAAACCAAGAAACACACTCTGAACTATAGAGAACAAACTGATGGTTACCAGAGGGGAGGTGGGTGGGGGGATGGGTTAAATAGGTGATGGGGATTAAGGAGTACACTTACTGTGATGAGCCCTGGGTGTTGTATCAAGTGTTGAATCACTAAATTGTACACCTGAAACTAATATTACACTGTATGTTAACTGGAATTTAAATAAAAATCTTCAAAGATTAAAAAAAATAAAATAAAATATACCTCATTTGAAGAGAAAAAAATTGGATGCCTTTTATTTATTTTTCTAGTTTAATTTCCCTGACTAAAACCTCAAGCTTAATGTTAAATTAAACTGGCATAAATGGACATTCTTGTCTTGTTACTGATCTTAGGGGAAAAGCTTTCAGTCTTGCCTTTAAGTATAATGTTAGCTGTGGGTATATTGTAGATGCCCTTAATCACATTGAGAAAATTTCCTTCTTTCCTTGTTTATTAAGTGTTTTTTGTCAAAAAGGAGTTTTGGGTTTTGTCAAATGCTTTTTCTCTGCATTTATTGAAAAAATTATATATTTTTTTGTTTTGTTTTTGGTTTTGGTTTGGTTTTGCCCTTGGTTCTATTGATACAGGATATAACATTAATTGATTTTTAATTATTAAACTGAATTTGTGTTCCTAGGATAAATCCCATTTTGTTATGGTGTATACTCCTTTTTTTTTAATTGCTGGATTTAGTTTGCTAGCATTTTGTTGAAGATTTTGTGTCTCTACTCATAAGAGATATTGGCTGTAGTTTTCTTGTGAAATCTTTGTCAGATTTTGGTACCAGTGTAATACTGGCCTCACATACTAAGTTGAGAAATGTTCCCTTCTATTTTTTGAGAGACTTTGTGAAGAATTGATATTAAGCCTTTATTTATTTTTTTAAAGATTTTTTACTTATTCATTTGAGAGAGAGAGAGCAAGAGCATGAGCAGGGGGGAGGGTCAGAGGGAGAGGCAAAAGTAGACTCCTGCCTGAGCAGGGTGCCCGACACGGGGCTCCATGCTTAATCCCAGGACACCGGGATCATGACCTGAGCCAAAGGCAGACATTTAAATGACTGAGACACCCAGGAGCCCTGGTATTAAGTCTTTAAAACTTTGCTAGAATTCATCACTGAAGCCATCTGGTCCTGGGCTTTTCTTTGTGGGAATTATTATACTTAACTAATTCAATCTCTTGTTATAGGTTTCTTTTTTTTATTTATTTTATTTTTTTATTATGTTATGTTAGTCACCATACAATACATCATTAGTTTTTGATGTAGTGATCCATGATTCACTGTTTGCGTATAACACCCAGTGCTCCATGCAATAGTGCCCTCCTTAATACCCATCACCAGGCTAACCCATCCTCCCACCCACCTCCCCTCTAAAACCCTCAGTTTGTTTCTTGGAGTCCATAGTCTCTCATGGTTCATCTCCCCCTCTGATTTCCCTCCCTTCATTTTTCCCTTCCTTCTCCTAATGTCCTCCATGCTATTCCTTATGTTCCACAAATAAGTGAAACCATATGATAGTTGACTTTCTCTGCTTGACTTATTTCACTTAGCATAATCTCCTCCAGTCCCATCCATGTTGATGCAAAAGTTGGGTATTCATCTTTTCTGATGGCTGAGTGATATTCCATTGTATATATGGACAACATCTTCTTTTTCCATTCATCTGTTGAAGGGCATCTCGGCTCTTTCCACAGTTTGGCTATTGTGGGCATTGCTGCTATGAACATTGGAGTGCATATGGCCTTTCTTTTCACTACATCTGTATCTTTTGGGTAAATACCCAGTAGTGCAACTGCTGGGTCATAGGATAGCTCTATTTTTAACTTTTTAAGGAACCTCCACACTGTTTTCCAAAGTGGCTGTACCAACTTGCATTTCCACCAGCAGTGTAAGAGGGTTTCCCTTTCTCCACAACCTCTCCAACATTTGTTGTTTCTTGCTTTGTCAATTTTTGCCATTCTAACTGGTGTAAGGTAGTATCTCAATGTGGTCTTGTTATAGGTTTCTAATCAGATCTCCTATTTCTTCTTGAGGCAGTTTTGATATTTTGTATTTTTCTAGGAATTTTTCCATTTCATCTGGGTTATCTAATTTTTTGGCATATAGTTTTTCATAATATTCTTTTGTAATCATTTTTATATCTGTAAAGTTATTAGTAACATCCCCTCTTTCATTCTTTATTTAGAAGTTGATGTTCTCTATCTTTCTCTTTTTTCTGGGTCAGACTTGCTAAAGGCTTATCAATTTTATTGTGTTTTTCTAAGAAACTTGGGCATATGCACAGTCCACCTGGGATGCCAATGTTTTTGGCAGGACTCTCTTTGTCTCTTTCTCTGATCTTTCTGTTAAACTATCTGCCTCTGTTAGTACCACACCCAGTTGTTTGGCTACACTAATTGTTGACTTATTGCTCTATTGTTGTTGGCAATGTTCTCAAACATAAATTGCTTCACAGTCTGATACAAATAAATTCAGGCCCCTTTGCATATTCCTTTGGAGGTATATGTGTCCCAAATGAGTTTTCAGCATCATAACAGCAGCTTTGGATTGCAGCAAAACCTAATCCTAACATACCATACTCAACCCCTGATTTAGTGATTCAGGGTCACCCAAGTCCTCCCTTTGTAGACAAGGAAACTGAGACATAGAAAATGGAAATAACATGTCCAAGATCACTTCTACTACAAAGGGTGGGGTTCAGAGCCTTGTTTCTTAACTGCATGTCATCTTTCCTCCTTCACTTCCTGTGAATTCAAGAAAGGCACATTCACTTGACTATTTTCTTAAGCCAAATCTGAGCAAAAGTTAAGTATTTATGGTAGCTTGGCTACAAAAGTGCTAGTAGGTCTTCACTTCTCCCTGATTCAGTGCCCTCTGCAACAAGACTTTACAGCAAAAGTCTATTTCCTTTTTGTTTGAATGTGAGCTGGCACTGTAATTTTCTTTGGCCGATAAAATGTGGTAGAAGTGAGGTGGTTCCAGATCCCAGGCTAGGCCTCAATAAGTCTTATGGCTTCAGCTTTCTCTTAGAACCTTGAAACATGGGAATAAGTCTAGCATAGACCGTTGGAAGATAAAAGATGTGGTCCACTCAATGCATTACCCCAAGGCAAAAACCAGACAACCACAAGAGATGTAAGGGAGGCCATCCTAGATCAGCCAGCCTCAGTCCACCTGCTAGCTGGTCACAAACACATGAACAAGCCAGTCAATATCAGCCAAACCTAGCTCAGATCAGCAGAACTGCCCAGCTGACCTATAGACCCTTGAACAGTGATAATAAGTGATTATCGTTCAAGCCTCTCAGTTTTGAGGACACTGTTATAATAGCTCATTGATAAAGCTGCCAAAAAGGAACAGCATCAACATGTGTCATAAATATAAACAGTCTTGGGATTACATGAAATTTTGAAATATCTTTACTTCTGACCTTATCTAAATGTGATATGCATAAACTAGTGGTATGCAAAATACTTTAAAAATAACATGAAGAAGCCTTTAAAATTTTAATAAACATATATTTAGATTAATAGAAAACACGGGTTTTCTATGAACAACAGCCATATAAAGCTTTTGCCTTAAATAAACTTTTTAAAGCAAAAAAGTATCCCAACTTAAAGATAATATGTAAACAATGGTACAGGTGGTAGGCAGAAATAGTAAAATATATAAAGCAGGGAAATAAAAGGAATGTCTGAGGTTTGGGAAACATTGTAGCAAGGCAGGTGACCTGAACTTGGCTGTGAACAAGGGCTTTACCTGAGCATTTGGCAATCCCTAGAGAACACTGGCCTGAAGGAATTTATGTTCTAAGTGTGGGATGAGCATGAGGCATATTGATGTGATGAAGAAAACAGTTTTGTCTGATAATCCAGTTTTGTAGACCTAGGTCTATGTCCGTATGTGACGAGTATGTATACAGACACACATTACTTAGTGTTTACACAGGGTCTTATCTGAGGATCTCATTACCCTTCACAGGCTTTAATTAAACCCCACAATACCCCTGATGAAACAGCTATTATTTTAGATGGGTAAATTGAGACACTCTTAATCAAGGCTCCTCAAACTGATGAAACAATCTGCCTACAGACAAGCAGGAAATGATTATCTAAGCTGTGAATAGAAGCTGCTAGTCTTTCTCTTAGGTTCCAACTCTTCCACTTTACTGCAGAGCCTGAGGGAAGAGAAAATTACCTCTTTTTTAACCGTTTCTTAGAGTAGTGTAAGATCTCTCTCCCTGGGCCTTACTCACATTATAGTAGGGAAGAACAGCTTGCTTGCCTTTTTTGTCTGTTTGTTGTTTGGTAAGACATTAAGTTCCTTATTCCTTCCCTTGGAGGGTACCCAAACAAAGGCCTTTTTCAGAAGTGTTCTGGAATGATCTACCTATTGCATTAAGATAGACACCAAGACTCTCTGCTTTTAGGGAGCATTTTAATCCCTTATCATAAAATGCTTTGTCAGTGTAAATAAGCTTGAAGCTGCCCATGTTCCCCACCAGGAGTAATGATACATGGTGGCCAAGCATTATCTTTGGCTCAATTAGATTTCTTGGAACCATGAGTTCAAATCCTGCCATGTCAGCTTAGGCCTTTATCCTTTTGAATTAGATAAATGGAGCAGAAGACAATTTACCATGTTGTATTGTTTGGCCAAGGCTTTGGAAACAAGAGTCTAATTTAAAGTTCTTGGGATGTTGGTTCTTTAAGAAAACTTGTTGACTTTACCTTGGAACCCTAGATCAAAGTTAAATGCTGCTAGGTAAGCACCTCTTTAAAAGGATGAATAATATTTTCTTTTGGAAAGTTTTGCCAGCTTTTTTTGATAGAAATTATTCTTTGAGTTGTCTAGGATATCATATTATTTTTCTTATGTTGTTTATCTTGAACTGTAACACAAACACACACACACACACATTTGAATTGTTCTTAAGATATATTATTTACTTTTATCTTTTGCTAGATGCTCATACTCACCTGGAACCAGTGACTCACAAGGGTTCATAGGAAATAGTCACTAGGAGCCACTGAGAGTGTAGGAGGATGATGATCCTGTTTATGAGCTTTCATATCACATTTGTTGGCTTTGGAAAAGTCTCTTAACTAATCTGTATTTTAGTTTCCCCACATAAACTGAGGATGATAATCACTGCTCATTTCATTAGCTACTGTGAACAGAATGTATGTGAAAGTGTTTTACAAACCATAGAGAATTATGAAGCTATAACGGGTTATTTATGTAATGATTCTTAGTATACTCATTACTTATATGTTAATGTATGCTGTCAAAGTCCATCTGAAAAAACCATGTGCTACTGCTAAATAATTCAAACTCTTCATGTGGTGTTTTATTCAGCACACTACTTCGGTTGCAAGTGACAGAAACTTCAACTTACACAGTCTTAACCAACTGAGCCACCCAGGCGCCCCTTTTTTTTTTTTTTTTTTTAAAGATTTTATTTATTTATTTGAGACACAGAGAATGAGAGAGAGAGAGCACATTCAACTTACACAGTCTTAAACAAAAAAGGAAATTGATTGGCTTGTGGCAGAGCCAGATTCACATTATGTCAACAAGATATAATTGGGATAATGGAATTATTATTAATTTTTCTACGTGTTATGTTTCTAAAAATTCCTCTATTGGAGATACAACATATAGTAAAAAATACAGAAATGAAATGATGTCTAAGACATTTTCTCACTTTGTGTCTCTCTGTCATAATTTGGTAGTTTTCATAAACATTTCAAACATTTCATTACTATATTTGTTATAGAGATCTCTGATCAGTGATCTTTGATGTTACTATTGTAATTGTTTGGAGTACTACAAACTGTACACATATGAGATGGTGAACTTAATCCACAAATGTTGTATGTGTTCCAACTGTACGACCGACCAACCATTGCCCTGTCTCTCTCTCTCTCTCTCCTCAGGCCTCCTTATTCTGTAAGATACACAAAAATATTGAGATCAGGCCAATTACTAACCTTACAATGGCCTCTAAGTGTTCAAGTGAAAGGAAGAGTCACATGTCTCTCACTTTAAATGGAAAGTTAAAACTGATTAAGTAGTGAGGAAGACATGTCAAAAGCTGAAATAGGCAGAAAGGTAGGTTTCTTGCACCAACCAGCCAAGTTGGAAGGCAAAGGAAAAGTTCTTGAAAGAAATTAAAAGTGCTACTCCAGTGAACACATGAATAATAAGAAAGTGAAGCAGCCTTATTGCAAATATGAAGCAAGGGTTGGTGGTCTGGATAGAAGATTAAACCAACCACAACATTCCCTTAAGCCAGAGCCTATCCAGAACAAGGCACTAACTGTCTTCAATTCTCTGAAGGCTGAGAGAGGTAAGGAAGCTGCAGAAGAAAAGTTTGAAGCTAGCAGAGGTGGTCATGAGGTTTCAGGAAAATAACATACAAGTGCAAGGTGAAGCAGTCATGAAGGTGGGTACACTAAACAACAGATTTTCAATGTAGATGAAACAGCCTTCTATTGGAAGTAGGTGCCATCTAGGACCTCCATAGCTGGAGAGGAGAAGTCAATGCCTGGCTTCAAAGCTTCAAAGGACAGGCTGACTCTCTTGTTAGGGGCTAATGTAGCTGGTGACTTGAAGTGGAAGCCAGTGTTCATTTATCATTCCAAAAATCCTAGGGCCCTGAAGAACTGGTTTACTGAACAGTATAAGCCCATTGTTGAAACCTATTGCTCAGAAAAAAAGATTCCTTTCAAAATGTTACTGCTGATTGACAATGCACCTGGTCACCCAAGAGCTCAGATGGAGATGAGCAATGAGATTAATGTTGCTTTCATGCCTGCTAACACAGCATCCTTTCTGCAGCCCATAAAACAGGAGTAATTTCAAATTTCAAGCCTTATTATTTAAGAAATACATTTTGCAAGGCTATCTATTATAGATAGTGATTCCTCTGATGGACCTGGGTAAAATAAATTGAAAACCTTCTGGAAAGGATTTACCATTCTAGAAACCATTAAGAACATTTATGATCTATGGAAAGAGGTCAAATATCACCATGAACAGGAGTTTAGAAGAAGCTGATTCCAATCCTCATGGAGGACTTTGAGGGTTTCAAGACTTCAGTGAAGGAAGCAACTGCAGATGAGGTGGAAACAGCAAGAGAACTAGAATTAGAAGTGGATCCTGAAGATGGAAGTGAATTGCTGCAATCTTATGATAAAACTTGAGTGAATAAAGAGTTGCTTCTCATGGACGAATAAAGAAAGTGGTTTCTTGAGATGGAATCTGCTCCTAGTGAAGATGTTATGAAAATTGCTGACATGACAACTAAGGATTTGGAATATTACATCTACTTAGTTGACAGGGCAGCAGCAGGGTTTGAGAGGATTGACTCCAGTTTTGAAAAAAGTCCTGTTGTGGTGTAAAATGCTATCACATGCTACAGAGAAAGTATTTGTGACAGTCAGTCGATGTGGCAAACTTCATTGTTGTCTTACTTTAAGAAATTGCCACAACCACCCCAGGTTTCAGGAACCACCACCCCAATCAGTCAGCACCCATCAATATGGAGGCCAAAGATTAACAACTCACTGAAAGCTCCGATGATGGTTAGCATTTTTTAGTAATAAAGTATTTTTAATGAAGGTATGTACATTGGGTTTTTTAGACATAATGCTACTAAACACTTAACAGACTACAGCACAGTGTATATATGTGCTGG
Organism: Phoca vitulina; assembly: GCF_004348235.1. Taxonomy (NCBI): domain Eukaryota; kingdom Metazoa; phylum Chordata; class Mammalia; order Carnivora; family Phocidae; genus Phoca; species Phoca vitulina. The sequence continues at coordinate 21,565,767 of NW_022589716.1, forward strand.
GAAACCAAAAACTTCATTTGACTCACTTTACGGCAATATTCACTTTATTCTGATATGGGCTTTATTTTAATGGTCTGGAAATGAACCCATGATATCTCTGAGGTGTGCCTATATTGCTGAAATGTACATAATTGCTAAACCCATATGATGGGCATAAGTCAGAGTGGGAAGTTCATCATACTTACTCTCTACTTTTATGTATATTTTAAAATATTCATCATGGTTAGTTATAATATACTAATTTCAAATGCCACCACCAGGCATCAGTTACCACTTCTCCATCCTTGGCTCTGTTTTCCTCACTTGGCTGTGTCCTCTCTGAGGTGAGCTCTCTCTTTTGGTGACAAATGGATTCTTGGGCCTGACATCATTCTTATAACTAAAGATCCTTAAGAAACAATGGTGCCATTTTTTCCCATTGGCTTCAGCAAAATTTCCAGAAGTGTCTAATTGGGCTGACTTGAGCCCCATCTCCCCTCTGAACTAACTGTGGTTGCTTAGGGAAAGAAGTGTTCTGATGTGGTGGCTTAGAGAATGTAAGACACAGTAGTGCAGTGGATACACTGGGCTAACCAACCTGAATTCAGATCCTACCTCTGTCACCCACCATGGCTGGCCAAGTTCTTTAACTTCTCTGGACCCCAGTTTTCTCATCTATAAAATAAGGGTAATAATAAAAGTACCTACCTCATGTTGTCATTGTAAGAATCAAAAGGTTAATAGATACCAAGTGATTAGAACAGTCCCTGGAATGTATGTGAATCTATTAATACTAAGTAAATATATGGTATTATTTGTCAATCCCTGTAGTGGTAAAGGTAAAGTCATTCATATGAGAACCAAATGGGATAGGTTACCATAAATAAAAGGAAGGTCAGCCTACAGGAGATGGACATGTGAGAAAACATACTGCTCAGACAGAAATTCTACAAGTCATAGATATCCCACCATCATATACACATGCTTCATTGGTGTAGCAAATCTTTCCTTCATGGAGAATCCAAAGATAAGCGTCATTCTAAGACTGGTAAAAATGACTTCAAATGCCAAATTAGAAGGTTGTAAACTAAGGTCACTTTCCTAGCTGTCATTTGAAACCCCTCCTAGAGGGCGCCTGGGTGGCTCAGTTGGTTAAGCGACTGCCTTCGGCTCAGGTCATGATCCTGGAGTCCCTGGATCAAGTCCCATATCGGGCTCCCTGCTCAGCAGGGAGTCTGCTTCTCCCTCTGGCCCTCCCCCCTCTCATGTGCTCTCTCTCTCTCATTCTCTCTCTCTCAAATAAATAAATAAAATCTTTAAAAAAATAAAAATAAAAAATAAATAAATAAAACCCCTCCTAGGAGTATTCATTTACATGCAGTTAGAGCATTCATCAACATTAGTCTTATCTATTATTAAAGTGGGCTTGGTGGGACTTTAATTTAACATCCTCTGGCAATTGACCCTTGACTTAGAAAACTGAAGCTTCCAGTCTTCTGAAAAACCCTTTAATTCAGATATTTCATTAATTCCAATATTTTTACACTATCTTCTGCTGAGAAGCCCATTCCTAGATTTTAAGCATATTGAAAGTAAGGACTTCATTATTCATCTTTTTTATTTTAGCATATCTGGCATGAAGAATTTATTCAAGAAATATTAATTGGCTCTATGCCTGGCTCTGGTAAATGAGAAAGACACAGCCTATCCCTTCATGGGTCAAATGTTTAGTAGACAAAAAGGACATAATTAAAAAGTACTAGGAATCCAGAAGGAAGACTGTTAGGGCTTGAATTGCAGAGAGATGTGAGGGCATCTATCTTACTCCAGGAGGCAGGAATACCCTCCTGTGGAGAGGCAGTTAAGTGGAAATTTGAAGGAATTGATCTGGGGAAATGGCTGGATAAGACCCACTCCAGGCAGAAGGAATACATGTGTGAGAAGAGCTTAAGGACTGGGAAGACATGAGAGCACCTCATTGCAGTAATAGAGTGCTGTGTAGAAAGGAGACTGAGCAAAATATTCCATAAGCTTCCTTTAAACAAACTAGTATTTGATCAGGTCAGTCATGGGATACTACATAAATACAGCTCATGACATAAGGGGCCTGGTCCTTACTCACCAAGCCTGGAACCATTTAAGTATGATCTAGATGTGCTGGCCATGAGAATTCACCTATCAGATCTACTGCAGGGAGCACAGTTGGTCATGGGTCATAGCATTGGAACTTGAACTTACCACTCTTTCCACTGAGGCCATTCTTCCTGATGGCTTCCAGCCAATGACTGAGCACAGCCAGAATACTAAGGCAGACCTGTTCCTGGGAGATAGGAGCTCTTCTGATGGGGAGATGTGGCTGGAGGACTCCCCTTCAGCCACACTGAAGAGCACTGCCGTGGGACTCTTCCTATGCAGGCTTCCTTCCTTCCCTCTTTTCTCACAGGGTCAGATTGCATGCAGTCTGATGGCTCTCCCTGCCTCCTCTGGCTCCTTCCTTCACAGGCATTTCCCCCAATAAAGTGTTTGCCCATTTATTCCTCTGCTGGGGAGCAAGATGGCGGAGGAGTAGGAGACCTGGATTTCGTCTGGTCCCAGGAATTCAGCTGGGTAGGGATCAAACCATTCTGAACACCTACAAACTCAACAGGAGATTGAAGAAAAGAATAGCAGCAACTCTCTGAACAGAAAAGCGACCACTTTCTGGAAGGTAGGATGTGCAGAGAAGTGAATCCGAGGCAATATTCGGGAGGATAGATGGCGGGGAAGGGGGCCTCCGTCGGCCGCTTCTGGCAAGTGATAGAGCTGCGGAGCACAAAATCGGAACTTTTAAGAAGTCGGCTCCGCTGAGGGACGTCGCTCCAGTGGCTAAGCGGTGGGTGGAACCCTTGCTGGGACAGTGTGGTCTCAGGACCCTTGGGGTCACAGAAAGACCGGGGGTGCCTGAGTGCAGCAGAGCTCCTAGGGATCAGAGCGGGGAAGCCAGCTGCAGAGATGGAGCCAAGGAGTGGGCTCTCAGCTCGGGGTTGCCATAAACCATGATCCACGGCACAGTTGGGCCACTGCTCCTCCAGTAGGGACCCAACAAGCGGCAGATACGGGGAGACTCCCCTTCCTCCCCCGGGAGGAGCGGCACGGGAGTGCACCACAGGGATCTGCTGGGTTTGGAGACTCCACACGGGGACGGGTGCCAGAGATAGAAATGCTCGGTCACAGGCCGGGTGAGCATGGAGTGCGGCTGGAGACGGGGGAGACGGGAGTGACTGACTGCTTTTCTCTGGGGGCGCACTGCAGAGCGGGGCCCCGAGTTCTCGGCTCCTCCAGGGCGGAGATTGGGAGGCCGCCATTTTCACTCTTGTCCTCCAAAGCCGAACAGAAAGCTTGCAGGGAACAAAAGCTCCAGAGAACAAACCCAAACAGATTACTTAGCCCGAACCAGGCAAGGGCGGGGAAATTCCGCCTCCCGCAAAGACAGTTGGGAACCATGGCAACAGGCCCCTCCCCCAGAAGATCAGTGAGAACAGCCAGCCAAGACCAAGTCTACCCATCAATGAGAACGGCAGAACGCCAGCGCTAGGGGAATACTGCACATAGAATCCATGGCTTTTTTACCATGATTCTTTAGTCTTTCAAAGTTAATTTGTTTTTAACTGTCTTTTCTTAAAAAAAAAAAAAAGAATTTTTCTTTTTCCCTTTTTCAACCAACACCTTATCAATCCCATTTTTAAAAAACATTTTAATTTTTCTCATTTTTAGAGTCATATTCTATCCCTTCATAGAAGTTACCCTTATTTGTGGTATATATATATATATATATATGTATATATATGAATATATATATATATATATATACATATATATATATATATATATATGTTGTTCTCGCTTTAAAATTTGGGGATACAGTTTCTTCTAACAGATCAAAATATACCCTAAATCTCTAGTGTATGGCTCTGTTCTAGTCTCCTGCCTGACCACATTCTCTCCTTTTTTTTTTTTAAATCCTCTTCTTTCTTTTTTCAACCAACTTCTTATCAATTCCTTTTATAAAATCTTTTATAATTTTCATCTTTACAGTCATATTCCATCCCTTCATTGTATTAACCCTTATTTTTGCGCATATATGTTTTTCTTTCTTTAAAATTTTGGGAGGCACTTTCTTCTAACAGACCAAAATATGCCCAGAATCTAGTGTGTGGCACTGATCTAGGCACCAGCCTGAACATATTTGATCATATTCTGGTTTTTTTTGTTTTGTTTTTGTTTGTTTTTATCTTTTTCTTTTTCTTTTTTCTTTCTTTCACTTTCTTTTCCCCCGGTTTCAGGTCTTTTCTGATTTGTTTAGTGTATATTTTCTGGGATCATTGTTACCCTGTTTGCATTTTGCTCTCTCATTCATCTATTCTCCTCTGGACAAAATGGCAAGATGGAAAAAATCACCTCAACAAAAAGAACAAGAGGCAATACCGACTGCCAGGGACTTAATCAATACGAACATTAGTACGATGTCAGAACTAGAGTTCAGAATGATGATTTTAAAGATACTAGCTGGGCTTGAAAAAAGCATGGAAGTTATGAGAGAAACCCTTTCTGGAGAAGTAAAAGAACTAAAATCTAACCAAGTTGAAATCAAAAAGGCTATTAATGAGGTGCAATCAAAAATGGGGGCTCTAACTACTAGGATAAATGAGGCAGAAGAGAGAATTAGTGATATAGAAGACCAAATGGTGGAAAATAAAGAAGCTGAGAAAAAGAGAGATAAACAACTACGGGATCACGAGGGCAGAATTCAAGAGATAAGCGACACCATAAGACGAAACAACATTAGAATAATTCGGATCCCAGAAGAAGAACATAGAGAGAGAGGGGCAGAAGGTATATTGGAGCAAATAATAGCAGAGAACTTCCCTAATTTGGGGAAGGAAACAGGCATCAAAATCCGGGAGGCACAGAAAACCCCTCTCAAAATCAATAAAAATAAGTCAACATCCCAACATCTAATAGTAAAACTTATGAGTCTCAGAGACAAAGAGAAAATCCTGAAAGCAGCTCGGGAGAAGAGATATGTAACCTACAATGGTAGAAACATTAGATTGGCAACAGACCTATCCACAGAGACCTGGCAGGCCAGAAAGGACTGGCATGATATATTCAGAGCACTAAATGAGAAAAATATGCAGGCAAGAATACTATATAAAGCTAGGCTGTCATTGAAAATAAGAGAGATAAAAAGCTTCCAGGACAAACAAAAACTAAAGGAATTTGCAAACACAAAACCAGCCCTATAAGAAATATTGAAAGGGGTCCTCTAAGCAAAGAGAGAGCCTAAAAGCAACACAGACCAGAAAGGAACACAGACAATATACAGTAACAGTCACCTTACAGGCAATACAATGGCACTAAATTCATATCTTTCAATAGTTACCTTGAATGTAAATGGGCTAAATGCCCCAATCAAAAGACACGGCCATCAGATTGGATAAAAAAACAAGACCCTTCGATATGCTGTCTGCAAGACACTCATTTTAGACCCAAAGACACCCCCAGATTGAAAGTGAGGGGGTGGAAAACCATTTACCATGCTAATGGACACCAAAAGAAAGCTGGGGTGGCAATCCTTATATCAGACAAATTAGATTTTATTTTATTTTTTTTTTGTAGTTTTTAATTTTATTATGTTATGTTAGTCACCATACAATACATCATTAGATTTGATGTAGTGATCCACGATCCATTGTTTTCGTATAACACCCAGTGCTCCATGCAGTACGTGCCCTCCTTAATACCCATCACCGGGCTAACCAATCCCCCCTCCCCCCTACCCTCTAAAACCCTGTTTGTTTCTCAGGTCCATAGTCTCTCATGGTTCATCTCTCCCTCCAATTCCCCCCGCCCATTTTTCCCTTCCTTCTCCTAATGTCCTCCATGTTATTCCTTATGTTCCACAAATAAGTGAAACCATATGATAATTGACTTTCTCTGCTTGACTTATTTAACTTAGCATAATCTCCTCCAGTCCCATCCATGTTCATGTAAAAGTTCGGTATTCATCTTTTCTGATGGCTGAGTAATATTCCATTGTATATATGGACCACATCTTCTTTATCCATTCATCTGTTGAAGGGCATCTCGGCTCTTTGCACAGTTTGGCTATTGCGGACATTGCTGCTATGAACATTGGGGTGCATATGGCCCTTCTTTTCACTACATCTGTGTCTTTGGGGTAAATACCCAGTAGTGCAATTGCTGGGTCATAGGGTAGCTCTATTTTTAAATTTTTGAGGAACCTCCACACTGTTTTCCAAAGTGGCTGTACCAACTTGCATTTCCACCAACAGTGTAAGAGGGTTCCCCTTTCTCCACAACCTCTCCAACATTTGTTGTTTCTTGCCCTGTCCATTTTGGCCATTCTAACTGGTGTAAGGTGGTATCTCAGTGTGGTTTTGATTTGGATTTCCCTGATGGCTAAAGATGATGAACATTTTTTCATGTGTCTGTTAGCCATTTGTATGTCTTCTTCAGAGAAGTGTCTGTTCATCTCTTCTGCCCACTTTTTGACTTGATTATTTGTTTTTTGGGTGTTGATTTGAGAAGTTCTTTATAGATCTTGGATACCAGCCCTTTATCTGTAGTGTCATTTGCAAATATCTTCTCCCATTCTGTGGGTTGCCTCTTTGTTTTGTTGACTGTTTCCTTTGCTGTGCAGAAGCTTTTTATCTTGATGAAGTCCCAAAAGTTCATCTTTGCTTTTGTTTCACTAGCTTTTGGAGATGTATCTTGAAAGAAGTTGCTGTGGCCGATGTCAAAGAAGTTACTGCCTATGTTCTCCTCTAGGATTTGGATGGATTCCTGTCTCACATTGAGGTCTTTCATCCACTTTGAGTTTATCTTTGTGTATGGTGTTAGAGAATGGTCGAGTTTCATTCTTCTGCATGTGGCTGTCCAATTTTCCCAGCACCATTTATTGAAGAGACTGTTTTTTCCACTGCATGTTTTTTCCTGCTTTGTCAAAGATTATTTGACCATAGAGTTGAGGGTCCATATCTGGGCTCTCTATTCTGTTCCATTGGTCTGTATGTCTGTTTTTGTGCCAGTACCATGCTGTCTTGGTGATCACTGCTTTGTAATATAGCTTGAAATCGGGCAACGTGATGCCCCCAGCTTTGTTTTTCTTTTTCAACATCTCCTTGGCGATTCGGGGTCTTTTCTGATTCCATACAAATTTTAGGATTGTTTGTTCCAGCACTTTGAAAAATGTCATTGGAATTTTGATCGGGATGGCATTGAAGGTATAGATTGCTCTAGGTAGCATAGATATTTTAACAATGTTTATTCTTCCGATCCATGAGCATGGAATATTTTTCCATCTTTTTGTGTCTTCTTCAGTTTCTTTCATGAGTGTTTTGTAGTTCCTAGAGTATAGATCCTTTACCTCTTTGGTTAGGTTTATTCTGAGGTATCTTATGGTTTTTGGTGCTATTGTAAATGGAATCATTTCTTTAATTTCTCTTTCTACAGTTGCGTTGTTAGTGTATAAGAAAGCAACTGATTTCTGTGCATTGATTTTGTATCCTGCCACATTACTGAATTGCTGGATGAATTCTAGTAATTTGGGGGTGGAGTCTTTTGGGTTTTCCACATAAAGTATCATGTCTTCTGCGAAAAGAGAGAGTTTGACTTCTTCTCTGCCAATTTGAATACCTTTTATTTCTTTTTGTTGTCTGATTGCTGTTGCTAGGACTTCTAGTACTATGTTGAACAACAGTGGTGAGAGTGGGCACTCTTGACGTGTTCCTGATCTTAAGGGAAAGGCTCTCAGCTTTTCCCCATTGAGGATGATATTCGCTGTGGGTTTTTCATAGATGGATTTTATGAGCTTGAGGAATGTTCCCTCTATCCCTATACTCTGGAGAGTTTTAATCAGGAAAAGATGTTGTATTTTGTCAAATGCTTTTTCTGCATCAATTGAGAGGACCATATGGTTCTTCTCCCTCCTCTTATTAATGTGTTCTATCACATTGATTGATTTGTGAATGTTGAACCACCCTTGCATCCCAGGGATAAATCCCACTTGGTCGTGGTGGATGATCCTTTTAATGTATTGTTGGATCTGATTAGCTAGGATTTTGTTGAGGATTTTGGAATCCATATTCATCAGGGATATCGGTCTGAAATTCTCCTTTTTGATGGGGTCTTTGCCTGGTTTGGGGAGTAAGGTAATGCTGGCCTCATAGAATGAGTTTGGAAGTTTTCCTTCTGTTTCTATATTTTGAACCAGCTTCAGTAGAATAGGTATTATTTCTTCTTTGAATGTTTGGTAGAATTCCCCAGGGAATCCATCAGGCCCTGGACTCTTGTTTTTTGGGAGGTTTTTGATCACTGCTTCAATCTCGTTACTGGTTATTGGCCTATTCAGGTTGTCAATTTCTTCCTGTTTCAGTCTTGGCAGCTTATAGGTTTCCAGGAAGGCCTCCATTTCATCCAGATTGCTCAGTTTATTGGCATATAGTTGCTGATAATAATTTCTAATAATTGTTTCTATTTCCTTGGTGTTAGTCATGATCTCTCCCCTTTCATTCATAATTTTATTAATTTGGGTCCTTTCTCTCTTCTTTTGGATAAGTCTGGCCAGTGGTTTATCAATCTTATTCTTTCAAAGAACCAACTTCTAGTTTCATTGATCTGATCTACTGTGTTTCTGGTTTCTAATTCATTGATTTCTGCTCTAATTTTAATTATTTCTCTTCTAATGCGTGGCTTAGGCGTTGTTTGTTGCTTTTTCTCTAGTTCTTTAAGGTGTAGAGTTAGTTGGTGAATTCGGGATTTTTCTATTTTTTTGAGTGAGGTTTGGATGGCTATGTATTTCCCCCTTAGGACCGCCTTTGCAGTATCCCATAGGTTTTGGACCGATGTGTTTTCGTTCTCATTGATTTCCATGAATTGTTTAAGTTCTTCTTTGATTTCTTGGTTGACCCAAACATTCTTGAGCAGAGTGGTCTTTAGCTTCCAAGTGTTTGAATTTCTGCCAAATTTTTTCTTGTGATTGAGTTCCAGTTTTAGAGCATTGTGGTCTGATAATATGCAGGGAATAATCTCAATCTTTTGGTATTGGTTGAGACCTGATTTGTGACCCAGTATATGGTCTATTCTGGAGAAAGTTCCATGTGCGCTCGAGAAGAATGAGTATTCTGTTGTTTTAGGGTGGAATGTTCTGTAAATATCTATGAGGTCCATCTGGTCCAATGTATCATTCAAAGCTCTTGTTTCCTTGTTGATTTTCTGCTTAGATGATCTGTCCATTGCTGAGAGTGGAGTATTGAGGTCTCCTACAATTAACGTATTGTTATCAATATGACTCTTTATTTTGGTTAACAGTTGGCTTATGTAGATGGCTGCTCCCATGTTGGGGGCATAGATATTTACAATTGTTAGATCTTCTTGTTGGATAGACCCTTTAAGAATGATATAATGTCCTTCTGTGTCTCTTATTACAGACTTTAGTTTAAAATCTAATTTGTCTGATATAAGAATTGCTACCCCAGCTTTCTTTTGAGGTCCGCTGGCATGGAAGATGGATCTCCATCCCTTCACTTTCAGTCTGAATGTATCTTTAGGTTCAAAATGAGTGTCTTGTAGACAGCATATGGATGGGTCCTGTCTTTTTATCCAATATGCAACCCTGTGCCGTTTTATGGGAGTGTTTAGGCCTTCACGTTGAGAGTGATTATTGAAAGATATGAATTAATTGTCATCATGTTGCCTGTGAAGACGTTGTTTTTATAGATTGTCTCTGTAAATTTCTGTTGTCACTCTTGGGGTCTTTCTCCTTTTATAGAACCCCCCTTAATATTTCTTGCAGGGCCGGCTTAGTGGTCACATATTCTTTCAACTTCTGCCGGTCGTGGAAGCTCTGTATTTCTCCATCCATTCTAAATGAAAGCCTTGCCAGATAAAGTATTCTTGGCTGCATGTTCTTCTCATTTAGTACCCTGAATATGTCTTGCCAGGCCTTTCTGGCTTGCCTGGTCTCTGTGGATAGGTCTGACGTTATTCTGATGTTCCTCCCTCTGTACGTAAGGAATCTCTTCCCCCTAACTGCCCTTAAGATGGTTTCCTTGGTTCTAAGATTTGCAAGTTTTACTATTACATGCCGGGGTGTTGGCCCGTTTTCCTTGATCTTAGGAGGGGTCCTCTTTTCCTCTAGGACTCGAATGTTTGTTTCATTCCCCAGATTAGGGAAGTTCTCAGCTACGATTTGCTCAAATACATCTTCTAGCCCTCTCTCTCTCTCTCCACTCCCTCCGGGATTCCAATTATTCTGACATTGGAACGCCTCATGGTGTCACTTATTTCTCTGATTCTATTTTCATGGATTCTGAGTTGTTTTTCCCTGGCCTCCTCTTTTCCCTTTTTATCTATTACACTGTCTTCCAGATCGCTTATTCTCTCTTCTGTCTCAGTTACCCTAGCTGTTAGATTATCTAGATTGGATTGGATCTCATTGATAGCATTTTTAAGTTCTGCCAATTCACCTTTTATTTCTGCCCTTAGAGACTCTATGTTGCCATTAATTGATTTCTCCATTCTAGCCATTGTCTTCACAATTGCTAGCCTGAATTCCATCTCTGACATCTTGGTTATATCTGCATCCATTTGTAAATCTGCAGCATAAGTCATAATCTCTGAGTCTTTTCTATTTTGGGGGCTCCTCCTCCTAGTCATTCTGTTGATGGGTGTCTGAGGGAATGTATAGAGTCCAAATTATTGACCAGAACCCAAGCAAGATGCACCTGTTTTCTTGGGACCTTAGGGTTGCTGGCCTCTTGTTTTCCCAGCCTGTCTTCTGCGGGAGGGGCCTGCCGTGCTGTTACTCAGGCAACCCTGTTTGGGTGGAGTTGCGCTGGGCCCCTGTGGCGGGGGATGGGCTCAGCGGGAATCAGTCTTTGGGGCTTTTGTTCTCTGGCGCCTTTCCCTGGCGGCTTTCCCCATCTCTTCTGCGAGTCAGAGCAGAAGAGACCGTTTCCAACCCTCTGCCTCAGAGCAGAGAGACCGCAGTCTGTTCTTCAGTGAGCTCTCCAGGCCACATCGTCTCCGTTTCTGTCCGTGCTGCTATAAACTGCAGCATCCTGGGTTGTGCGCCCCTCCGCAGCGCTCCCAGTCCTGCCTCCAGGTCAGGGCATGTCTCTGCCCTTTGTACTTCTAAAACCGCCAGCCGCTCCCAGTTCGCAGGCACGCGACTCCGCCCATCGGGGTTTCCACCCCGGGGGTTGCAGTTCACCGGTGCGACCCCGGCGCACCCGGTTTCCGTCTCGGAGGCTGCAGTTCGCGTGCGCATGACCGTCACTCCGGTTTCTGTCTGGGGGGCCTGTGGTTCGCGTGCGCATGACCCTGCCGGTCTGCTTTTCCACCCCGGGGGCTGCCCTAAAGTCCTTTCCCCGACGCTACCGGTCTGCGAGTCTGTGCCCTGTCCGCAGCGTGGGAGGCTGTCACTCACCGGCGGTGTAGGATCCCCACGGCCAGGCACCCTCCCGCCGCCCTTTATCCTCCGATATCTGCCCACAGAATCATGGCTCTCCGCTTCGTACCTCAAAACCAACTGCCTGCGATATTCTGTTTGTAGAGATCCAGATCTTCTTACATCTCAGGCTGGTTTCGTGGGTGCTCAGAGTGGTCTGGTAGTTATCCAGCTCAATTCCGGGGACCAGCTGAAATAGGGTCCCCTACTCCTCTGCCATCTTTCCCACTTCCCAGACAAATTAGATTTTAAACCAAAGACTGTAATAAGAGATGAGGAAAGACATTATATCTACTTAAAGGGTCTATCCAACAAGATCTAACAATTGTAAATATCTATGCCCCTAACATGGGAGCAGCCAATTATATAAGGCAATTAATAACAAAAGCAAAGAAACACATTGACAACAATACAATAAAAGTGGGGGACTTTAACACCCCCCTCACTGAAATGGACAGATCAACTAAGCAAAAGATTAACAAGGAAATAAAGACTTTAAATGACTGGACCAAATGGACTTCACAGATATATTCAGAACATTCTGTCCCAAAGCAACAGAATACACATTCTTCTCTAGTGCCCATGGAACATTTTCCAGAATAGATCACATCCTAGGTCACAAATCAGGTCTCAGCTGCTACCAAAAGATTGGGATCATTCCCTGCATATTTTCAGACCACAATGCTTTGAAACTAGAACTCAATCACAAGAGGAAAGTTGGAAAGAACTCGAATACATGGAGGCTAAAGAGCATCCTACTAAAAAATGAATGGGTCAACCAGGAAATTAAAGAAGAATTAAAAAAAAATTCATGGAAACCAATGAAAATGAAAACACAACTGTTCAAAATCTTTGGGATACAGCAAAGGCAGTCCTAAGAGGAAAGTATATAGCAATACAAGCCTTTCTCAAGAAACAAGAAAGGTCTCAAATACACAACCTAACCCTACACCTAAAGGAGCGGGAGAGAGAACAGCAAATAAAGCCTAAACCCAGAAGGAGAAGAGAAATAATAAAGATCAGAACAGAAATCAATGAAATAGAAACCCAAAGAACAGTAGAACAGATCAACGAAACTAGGAGCTGGTTCTTTGAAAGAATTAACAAGATTGATAAGCCCCTGGCCAGACTTACCAAAAAGAAAAGAGAAATGACTCAAATCAACAAAATCATGAATGAAAGAGGAGAGATCACAACCAAGACCAAAGAAATACAAACAATTATAAGAACATATTATGAGCAACTCTATGCCAGCAAATTAGATAATCTGGAAGAAATAGATGTATTCCTAGAGACGTATCCACTACCAAAACTGAACCAGGAAGAATTAGAAAACCTGAACAGACCTATAACCACTAAGAAAATTGAAGCAGTCATCAAAAATCTCCCAACAAACAAAAGCCCAGGGCCAGATAGCTTCCCAGGGGAATTCTACCAAACATTTAAAGAATTAATAGCTATTCTTCTGAAACTGTTCCAAAAAATAGAAATGGAAGGAAAACTTTGAAACTCGTTTTTGAGGCCACCATTACCTTGATCCCCAAACCAGACAAAGACCCCATCAAAAAGGAGAATTACAGAACAATATCCTTGATGAACATGGATGCAAAAATTCTCACCAAAATTCTAGCCAATAGGATCCAACAGTATATTAAAAGGATTATTCACCACAACCAAGTGGGATTTATCCCTGGGCTGCAAGGTTGGTTCAACATCTGCAAATCAATCAATGTGATACAATATATTAATAAAAGAAAGAACAAGAACCATATGATCCTCTCAATGGATGCAGAAAAAGCATTGACAAAGTACAGCATCCTTTCTTGATCAAAACTCTTCAGAGTATAGGGATCGAGGGTACATACCTCAATATCATAAAAGCCATCTATGAAAAACCCACAACGAATATCATTCTCAATGGGGAAAAACTGAGAGCTTTCCCCCTAAGGTCAGGAACACGGCAGGGTTGTCCACTATCACCACTGCTATTCAACATAGTATTAGAAGTCCTTCCACAGCAATCAGACAACAAAAAGAAATAAAAGGCATCCGAATCGGCAAAGAAGAAGTCAAACTCTCACTCTTTGCAGATGATATGATACTTTATGTGGAAAACCCAAAAGACTCCACCCCAAAACTGCTAGAACTCATACAGGAATTCAGCCAAGTGGCAGGATATAAAATCAATGCACAGAAATCAGTGGCATTCCTATACACCAACAACAAGACAGAAGAAAGAGAAATTAAGGAGTCGATCCCATTGACAATTGCACCCAAAACCATAAGATACCTAGGAATAAATCTAACCAAAGAGGCAAAGAATGTATATTCAGAAAACTATAAAACACTCATGAAAGAAATTGAGGAAGACACAAAGAAATGGAAAAACGTTCCATGCTCATGGATTGGAAGAACAAATATTGTGAAGATGTCAATGCTACCTAGAGCAATCTACACCTTCAATGCAATCCCCATCAAAATACCATCCACTTTTTTCAAAGAAATGGAACAAATAATCCTAAAATTTGTATGGAACCAGAAAAGACCCCGAATAGCCAGAGGAATGTTGAAAAAGAAAAGCAAAGCTGGTGGCATCACAATTCCGGACTTCCAGCTCTATTACAAAGCTGTCATCATCAAGACAGTATGGTACTGGCACAAAAACAGACACATAGATCAATGGAACAGAATAGAGAGCCCAGAAATGGACCCTCAACTCTATGGTCAACTAATCTTTGACAAAGCAGGAAAGAATGTCCAATGGAAAAAAGACAGTCTTCAACATTGGGTAGGGTATGTGCTATGGTGAGCGCTGTGAATTGTGCAAGACTGTTGAATCACAGACCTGTACCTCTGAAACAAATAATACATTATATGTTAAAAAAAAAAAAGGAAGAAGATAGCAGGAGGGGGAAGAATGAAGGGGGAGAAATTGGAGGGGGAGATGAACCATGAGAGACGATGGACTCTGAAAAACAAACTGAGGGTTCTAGAGGGGAGGGGGGTGGGGGGATGGGTTAGCCTGGTGATGGGTATTAAAGAGGGCACGTTATGCATGGAGCACGGGTGTTACATGCAAACAATGAATCATGGAACACTACTTCAAAAACTAATGATGTGATGTATGGTGATTAACATAACATAATAATAATAAAAAAAAGAAAAGATGGATTAAGGATGGATAGATGGATAGGTATTTGCAAAGCAAACAGAATATTACTCGTAGAATCTAGATCATAGATATTACAGGTGTTTACTATAAAACTATTTTAATTTCTTTTTGTGTTTGAGATTTTTTGTAATAAACTGTTGGAGAAAAAAAAAAATCCTGTGCTGGTGCCTGCTATTCAGAGGGTCCAAACTAATACTCCAGACAACCAAATATGAATCTTATCCTGTGAAGGAAGATGGCACAATTATTTAAAACAAGATTTTTTTCCTGTTGGCCAGTTAGGCATAGATATGGACTCCCAATAAATATTTAATGAGTTCCTTGCTTAAGTTAGAAGAAATATTTATGGGCCAGGTTGTAGAGGGTTCGTAATCCAAGAGATTTATAGAGAGAGAGATGAAGGGGGGAGGAAATGTGAGGAAAGCAGGTGGGGAGAAAAAGGGAGAGAAAGACGGCAGGCAGAAGGGGAGGAGTGGAGGAGTTGAGGTGGATTTGAAAACAAAAAAGTTTCATGGGGGTGAGGGAAGGAAAAATATAATGCCCTTATTAATTTTGTTGGAATGACAATCTTTTGTCCTTGGAAGGCCTACTCTTCTCTTTAAGAAAAATGTTCCGGGGTGCCCAGGTGGCTCAGTCATTAAGCGTCTGCCTTTGGCTCAGGTCATGATCCCGGGGTCCTGGGATTGAGCCCCACATCGGACTCCCTGCTCTGCGGGAAGCCTGCTTCTCCCTCTCCTACTCCCCCTGCTTGTGTTCCTTCTCTCGCTGTGTCTCTCTCTGTCAAATAAAGAAATAAAATCTTTAAAAAAAATAAAAATGAATTTAAAAAAAGAAAAAGGTTTTATCACTATAAATAGAAGGGAACTTGAATAATCACTTAAATCTAGGAGAGAGGCATTCTTTTAGGAAAAGGATATATAGGAGACTAGCCTTTATATCATATAGATTTGTAAATTCAAAGAACCTATTATAAATAATGCTGCAATAAACATAGCGTGGATATAGCTTTTCAAATTAGTGTTCTCATTTTCTTTGGGTAAATTCCCCGCAGTGGAATTACTGGATCACATGGTTTTTCTATTTTTAATTATTTTAATTTAAATTCAATTAATTAACATATAATGTATTATTCATTTCAGAGGTAGAGTTCAGTGATTCATCAGTCTTATATAATACCCAGTGCTCATTACATCACGTGCCCTCCTTAATATCCATCACCCGGTTACCCCAACTCCCACCCCCTCCCCTATATGCACCCTATGTTTATTGTAGCATTACTTGTAATAGCAAAGAGACGGAAGCAACCCAAGTGTCCTTCCATAGATGAATGAATAAAGAAGATAGATAAAATATTACTCAGCTATGAAGAAGAATGAGATTTTTGTCATTTGCAACAACATGGATGGATGTAGGGGATATAATGCTAAGTGAAATAAGTCAGAGAAAGACAAATGCCATATAATTTCACTCATAAGTGGGAAAATTTAAGAAACAAAATAAATGAATAAACGAAGAAAGGAACAAACAAACTTTTAAATACAGAGAACAAACTGGTGAGGTGAGTAGGAGGATAGGTGAAATATATAAAGGGGATTTAGAGGTACAAACTTCCAGTTATAAAATAAATAAAGCCTCAGAGATGAGAAGTACAGCATAGGGAATATAGCCAATAAGATTGTAATAATGTTGTTTGGTGACAGGTGATGACTATACTTACCATGGTGAGTTCTGAATAATGTATAGAATTGTTGAATCATTATGTTGTACAGCCTAAACTAATATAACACCATATGTTAATTATATATATAATACAATCAATGTATATAGGCATTTCAGAACCAAAAAAAAAAAAAAAGAAAGAGCCTAACTTTCAGAGTTTAATCTGATTTCTTTTTCCAGCTAGTGGCTGGTATTTCTTTGGAGGCCAAGTCACATGGGAACCTCTTTCCCCACCTTCCCTTCCAGGGTCCAAATATCCCTCTCCAAATATTCAAAAGCAAAATGTGAGAAAGCTGAAAATGATGACAATCTATGCCTAATGTCAGACCCAACAACAGATTTGAGCTGGGGAGGTGGGTGTGAGGATGTGAAATCTGTACGCCTACTGCAGTAGCCACTTGCCACTGGTGGCTATTTGCATTTATATTTAAATTGATTATAATCAAATAAAATTTTAAACATTAGTTCCATAAGCACACTTGTGACATTTCAAGTACATAATAGCCACTTGTAGCTAGGAGCTGCCATATTGGAGAGCCACATAGAGAATATTTTCATAATCACAGAAAGTTGTGTTGGAGAAAGTTGTGTTAAATAGACAAAACTGCCAATGGGAAAAAGAGAAGGAGGGCGGAAAATCGAGGGTCCAGGAGAATCTGCTCTGTGGCAACTGGTTCTAGGGTTGGCCCCATGCCATGACCAAAACTCATGTACAGGATAAATACATTAGGAAATTTCCTCCCACATATTTAACCTGTCATGGATTCTCTGTGAATGGGATTATATAACTTGAACCTTGAATTTAAAAGTATTAAATATTCTTAGGTATTCTCTGCATATGCTAACAAAAAAAATTTTTTTAACTGTGCCATGTTTCCTTTTAGAACAGAGTTTCTTGACCTTGGCACTATTGACATTTGGGGCCAGACAATTCCTCACTGTGGATTAATTTTTTGTTGTGGTCTATTCTGTGCATTGTACGATGTTTAGCAGCATCCCTAGGTGCTATAAGCATTCCCACCTCCCATGGGAACAATCGTAAATGTCTCTAGACATTGTTCAATGTCCACTGGCAGGAAAAAAAAATCACCCCCTTGTTGAGAACTATTGATCTAGCATATGATACATGGTGTCTGTAATACACTGATATGGTCTTAGGCCTGGTCAGAGAAGTAATTGCCACCTCCTTCCCCAAACTATAACCAAGCAGTGGCCTGTGACTGACCTGGCAAAATAACACTTTGTTTAGAGGAAGCTCATAAAATGATTTTGGCCAGAAGGATGAGCTAACCTCATAATAAGTACTTGAAGAGAGAAACCACCCCTCAAATGCATAATGTGTACCATGATTGGGATTGACTTAACTAGGATGAACAAATCATATAATTTGCTATGTCTACAGATATGTAAGTAACCCAAATGTGTGTTTCTTTTTTTGGTATCAAAAGATAATTCTAGAATAAAATTCATTGTCACAGTCATTTTAAAGTACATCCACACTGTCGAAAATCTAAATAACTACATTTTTCACTCTCCTCTAAAAATGGAAGGCACTAAGTAATACAACACTGTTTTAACCGGAAGATCTTCATACTCAATTCTAACTCAAAAATATATTTGCTGACATTCATGCTTTATAAAATAATTCCCTTGTGATAATTATGTACCTTGAGCAGAATTACCAATGCATCTGTCTTGAATGCTTAATATATTCTATGGCAAGTGCCTCGAGAATTTTCAATTCTGTTGCTGCCAAGAGAAAGAGGTATTAACCATTCAGAATGAGATGATCACATTAGATTTTGTGCATAAAGAAAATCACAACTAACACTTTAAGACTTAAATGGATTTCTCTCCAGAGCCTACAATGTCACTACTATTAAAAGACTACAGATTCCTGGAGGATAGGGACTGTGTGTCCTACCACTCTCTCTAATAGTGTCCTACACATATTAGGCACTCAATAAATTATTTGTTTATGAATAAACTAACTCAGAACTAACTCCTGAGTCTATTACTGTAAAGTTTGGACCAGAATATAAGTCCCTCAATTCCCAACCTACCTTGTTTTCTAATGCAAACAATATAAGAGGAATTATGGTTAAGACACTCTGTCACTTTGTATCTAAGGGATTGAATTTACTCTCAGTCTCCCTGGTCCCTGCCCCCTCTCCTCCATTGGTTACATGATAGGTGATCTTATGAGTTCCCTAATTTTCTGTATTTAAAATTTCTTAGCAATAAATAGAGACGAAAAGGCCATATCATTTTGAGATCTTAAATGACAAAATCTACACAAGGCTTTAAGCATACAGTCTGGCACATAAGAAGTGCTTTCTAGGGGCACCTGGGTGGCTCAGTTGGTTGAGCAACCTACTCTTGATTTCGACTCAGGTCATGAGCGCAGGGTCATGAGATGGAGCCCTGCTCTCAGCTTGTGCTCAGTGTGGAGTCTGCTTGAGATTCTCTCTCTCCCTCTGCCCCTCCCCCCCCACTAGTGCACTCTCTCTTTCTAAATAAATAAATAAAATCTTTAAAAAAATGGTCTTTTATGTCTTTTGTTAGGTTTGCTTCTAAGGAATCTAGCTTTTATGGATTTGTGTGTGGGATATTATTATTATTATTACATTTTCTAATTGATTAGAGCAGGAATAGTATATACACTTTTGTATATTGATCTTGTATCCTACAAACTTGCTGAAGTCTCTAATTATTGCTTATTTTGTATTCCCTTGTATTTGTAATGTTGATAATCATATGCAAATAAGCAATAATTTTCAATCTTCCATTTTAGTATGTCTTTTTAAAATTTTTTATGTCTTAATTTTTCTTGTCTTATTTATTTGGCAATAATAGCCACTTAATATTAAATGCAAATAATGTTCAAGGAAAATATTTATTTATAATTTCCCTGATTTTAAAACTAGTATTTAACCATTAACTATAATGTTTGCTATGGATTTTTCATTTGCTAGGAATTCTTTTATCTAGCACTAGTGGGCTCCATTAAACCACTGGATGCCTCTTTTAATAAATACATGTGTAGATTTTTGAGGATTTGTACAAATATTCAAGAATGAACAGAGCTTTAGTTTAATAGTACAGGAAAAAAGGAGAAAATGATAGATAAAATAGAAGAGAAAGTACAAGAGATAGAAATGGCTATCTCAAAGGACAAAAGAACATTTAGTGTCTGTTGCTTTCCTCAAAGGTCAGTCTGGATCAATTCCCTCTCTCCACGTCATTCCAGGTAATGAGCAGAGGTTGGCAGCATGCCAGGTATTAGAGGAGAGGTCCCCATTGCAGTATTCTGGCACTTTCCATATTATGAAAACACAGTGTGTCCAAAATGTGGCAGCACGCAGAGATTTCTGGCTTGCACTAGCTTTTTTCCTTGCTTTCTGTTTTTACTAAGAAGCATGGTCTTATCTACTTGAAATTAGTAAATAATTGTATGTATCAAAAATTGCTAAAAAAATTCATAACATCAATATGATTCCCTAGAACGTCTTCCTCTCATATTTAGCCACAATTGCCATATTGTTTCCTAAGTGTGGGTCATGCACCACATCTATCCATCCTCCACTTTTGTCTACCAGGTCCCATAGTGCTCCAGCCTGACCTACCTGTTGTAACTTTAGTTCCCTTCCCTTTTCAGCTTCAAATGGACCCTTAGAGCAACCAGGTGTTCCTTTATTTGTGACTTTATAAATTCCAAGCAAGTGTTCAATCCAGGCATTTTTCTCTCTTCTGAAGCCCCAGTGCAACCCTTCATCCTCAAGTCTCGGAGGACATAGTGTCTGATTTTATGAAGATAGTGGCCAACACCCTTGTCCACAGGTCAACCTTGCCTTCTCTTGTAGGAAGAGGAGTGCTCCTTCTCCTTGGTGTCAACCTTAGGGGCAAAATTAACCTCTATGCTGACCCCTGGAGAGAAGGCATTCCTCAGAAGTCCTTCAGATGGAAAATCAGTTCAAGAAGGGGTAGACCTTTTGGGACCACTCAACATAAAAGCAAATCTTTTCATTGTTACCTGCAAAGATGTCGGCTTCCAGAATTGAGGAGTAAAGTGAGATTTTGATGAGCTGTTGTACTTGCCATTGAGCTGCCTCATCCTCAGTTTATAGCATATCAGGTATATCCTAGTATATAAATAGTATATATATATATATATATATATATATATATATATATATAGTACATATATCCTACTAGTATATAGTATATATCCTGCTTTAGTATCCTAGATGTTTGTTCTTTCTTTGAAAAAGAAATATCTGATAATATAAGTAATATATGCTTATGATAGAAGTTGTAATATAGAGGGGTGCCTGGGTGGCTCAGTCATTAGGCATCTGCCTTCAGCTCAGGTCATGATCCCAGGGTGCTGGGATCGAGCCCCACATCAGGCTCCCTGCTCGGCGGGAAGTCTGCTTCTCCCTCTCCCACTCCCCCTGTTTGTGTTCCCTCTCTCGCTTGTCTCTCTGTCAAATAAATAAATAAAATCTTTTTAAAAAAAAGAATTTGTAATATAGAAATATATAAAGAAGATATTAAAATAATTAACAATAATAATAATAGGTAATGATTATTAAAGACTTACTATATGCCAGCTTCTGTGCTAAGCATTTAATAAACATTATTCTATCTTTATAACAAGTCAGAGATATCAGCAATTGATATTGGTATACTTTCCTCTATTTTCCTCCAGGCTTTTTTTTAAATAGATTTTATGAGAACAATTTTAGATTTATAGGAAAATTAGATTTATAGGAAAATAAAAAACAATTTTAGATTTATAGGAAAATTAAGGAAAATAAGATTTATAGGAGAGTGCAGAAAGTTTCCATGTAACTTGAAGCCAACTTCCCCTATTATTAACATATACTAGTATGATATATTTGTTATGTGAACAGTTATTGATACTTTATTATTAACTAAGACCTACAGTTTATTTAGATTTCCTTACTTTTTATGTAAGTCCTTTTTCTGTCCCACTCATGGTACCACATACTAAATAGTCATCATGTGGACACCTGGGTGGCTCAGTTGGTTAAGCGACTGCCTTCAGCTCAGGTCATGATCCTGGAGTCCCGGGACCAAGTCCCGCATCAGGCTCCCTGCTCAACAGGGAGTCTGCTTCTCCCTCTGACCCTCTCCCCTCTCATGCTCTCTCTCTCTCTCATTCTCTCTCAAATAAATAAATGAAATCTTTAAAAAAAAATAGTCATCATGTTTCTTTAGGCTCTTTTTGGCTACATCAGTTTCTTAGACTTTCTTTGTTTTTGATGACTTTGACAGTTTTGAGGATAACTGGTTAGATGTATTATAGGATGCCCCTCCACTGGAATTTTCTGAAGATTTTTCTCTTGCTAAGACTGGAGTAAGAATTTTTCTTAATTGTCATTAGTTGAAGTTGAATTGTATGAATTCTTTTTTTTGCTAGTGAGCCCATAATATAGTCTTTCTCTTTAATTTGTTTTTTCAGTTAAGTACATTATCAGATTTCAAATGTTATACTATATAGAGTCCTGAGAAAAATCTACTTCATCATAATGTATTTTTTAAGCTAAGCCTATAATTTTCCTTTTTCATACCATCCTTGTCTGGTTTTATTTTTGTCTTCATCCATGTTCCCTGGGAAGCAAACTGTGGAACAGAGATTTATGTGCAAGAACTTTACTGGGGAGGTTCTCAGGATCAATTCCTATGGGGGCAAGGACAGGGGTCAGAGCAGAAGTATAATGCAGCTACCACAGAGGCCTCAGCAATGTCACTAGGATGGTCTTTCCAAGCTGTCCCAAATTAATTCAGTGGGGCCAAGCTCTTGTACCATTGCATCTACCAGTCTTGGATGTGGGCCCAAGGGACATTCCTGGAAAGGGACTTAGCTGTGAGTGGTCAGCAGCCACCACTCCCAGCATCCGGGGGAATGCATGCCTTGGTCCTAAAGGGGGGACCTGGGAAGTTTGCCATAATGTCCACCACAGTAATCAAGAATGTGCTTTCTCAAAACAGGACTTGAGGAGGTTTTCCTTCTGTAGAATGTTAAACAATTTACAGAAGCTAGAAGTTATCTATTCCGTTGATTGTGTGGTAAAACTTAAAAACCATCTGGGATATGAGTGAAGGAGGGGAGAAGGGAGAGAGTGCATACATGTTTGACTCCCAAATCAAGTGTTTTAACAGCTTTATAAGTCCTTTATCCCCACTCAAATCAACATTGATAATTTATATTTTTTCTAGAAAAAATATTAATTTTGTAAGTTATCAGAGGTATCAGCATATAGTTATTCATAATAACTCTTGCAATATTTTGTCACTATTATATGTTTAATGATGTCCCCTTTCTTTCCTCAGTTATGTTTTTGTATGCCTTTCTTCTTTATTGTTTGTCCACTTCATTAATCTTTTCAAAGAACTGTACTTTGTTTTTGCAGATCAGCTCTATTGCTTGTTTTCTGTTTCACTAATGTTTGCTCTTATCTTTATTAGCTTCTTCTCTCTACTTTCTTTGGGTTTACTCTGTTCTTTTTCATTTTTTTAATTTTATTATGTTATGTTAATCATCATACATTACATCATTAGTTTTTGATGTAGTGTTCCATGATTCATTGCTGCGTATAACACCCCCCAATTTCCCCCCCTTCATTTTTCCCTTCTTACTATCTTCTTCCTCTTTTTAACATTTAATGTATTATTTGTTTCAGAGGTACAGGTCTGTGATTCAACAGTCTTACACAATTCTACTCTGTTCTTTTTCTAACTCTTGAGTTCTGGTCTCATTACTTCTCTATTGTTTTTCTTTTTTAATATGCACAATGTGCCCCCCACCCCGTGAGCACTGATTTAGCTACATTGCATATGCTTTAACTAAATGTAATAGAGATTTTCAGTTGTCCTACAATTTCCATCCTGTCCTCCTTCCTTTCAAAACAAAAACAAAAACAAAAACAAAAAACAAAACAAAAAAACAATCGTTAGATGAGCTTATGGTGTCCCAAATAAGGACAATATTTCTCAGCCTCTCTTGCAGCTGCGGTGGCTGTATTTTGGAAACAGGTAGCGGTCAGGGCTCCCAAGACTTTTTGAGGAGTAGATCCAATCTGTAACTAGATATGAGTTACAGAAACTCCAGGGTGGTCAGTCATATAAATGCCTAGTCAGCTTTGAGACCTGTTTTTCAGGTCAGGGAGATATAAGAAAGGGTACTGGCTAGATACTAGTACTACCACAGGTGAGGCTGGGGAAGGTAGACTCTCACCAGCTAAAATTTGGAGAGTCCATTATGAAAAGAGAGAGAAGAATGGATATTAGGAAACTATTGGCAACATCTGCCATAACTCCATACAAACACACAGGGGATGCATCATGCGATCTTGCTTTGAACAATGGAGATGTGAGCAGAAGTGATACATACCCCGTTCCATTCATGTCTTTAAAGAGAATGAGCATGTCCTCTTCTTCCTTTTTTCTTCTTCCCTATTGGCAAAAGTCAAAGTCCAGCATGATAGCTGGAGCTGGAAGTTACATTGGACCATGAGATGAAAAGGGCATGTTGAGGATGGTAGAACAAGCTAAAAGGATCTGAGAAAGACAGGACCTATTTAGAGTTGCCCTGGAGAGCTTCTCTAGGCTTTCCCTGTCTGTGAAATGGGTGTCAGACATGGTCAGGGTGAGTCACAGGAGCTGGTCATCATGGAGTCCAAGTGCGCAGCATAAAGGCAGGGAAGGAATAACGCCAGTGGTGACAGGCAAAGCAAATTCTACCCTTACCTGCAATGTTTTATTTTTTACAGATTGATATATGATTTGAAAACTAAACATTGATTTTAAAAACCTACAAGAAATTTTTTAAAACACTGAAGAGAAGAAGATATTCTGGTTGGCCTGACAGACTCTGGTTACATAAGAGCTAAATGTAGCCTCCTGGACAGCGGCATGGTGAGTGGTACAGGGTGAGGCTTGAGGGCACCCGCAGTGTAGCCGGGTGTTCACAACAGAGTGTTTATGAGCTCTGGTAGACTTGAATAGATTCTGCCCCACCTCTTTCCAGCTTTGAAACTTTAGGGAAACCTCTGTTTTCCCTAACCCATAGGGCTATTCTGAGGTTTTAATGATAACTGTAACTATAAAGTACTTTATTGTGCCTGGCGCACAGTGAGTACTCAATTAGTGACTGCTATTCTTATTTCCAGCACTTTGTATCACATGCCCGGACCTGGAGTCTTCTCCTTGCCATTGTCTCAAGCCCATGAATTTCCTTTCCCTTTTTTTCCCTTCCCAACATAGGAATACTTGACTTAAGCTTGCCACCAAATTCTAACACTGTCATAAGGTTTCTTAAGCTTAAGGATTCAGCTTCTAAGAAAATAAATCAGTACTCTGTTTTATGGAAGCTTAAGGATCACGTTTTTATAAAACAGGTTCACATTTAATGACAAGTACCTGTGCCATGAACATGTCATTGTTAATATTTGTTTCTATGGTGAATTGCACTGAACAATAAGGTATTCAGACAAATAACCTGATGTCATGGGGGGGAAAAAGCCTTCTTTACTTCTTATTAATTCTTGACTCCAAGTGCCCTTTGCACCTCCTAGCTCACCATTAGATCAGAGTAGTTATTATTATTACTGAAACATAAGGTTAACATTTCCATCATCACTGGGGTCAAAATTTGCATACTTCTGCATAATTCCTGTGCACAGCTGCTTGTATGCTCTGTCTTTCATCTTAGTTTGCACAATTCATCTGGAATTTCTTAAAACTGGACAATTCATAATAGTCTCAAAAGAACTTCAGGGGGAATGTTGAGTTCAACATTTTAGCAGCATCCTTCACTTAAATAAAAAGCTTCAGAGCCTCTCGAAGACATGAACAGTTTTGACTGAAAAATCTAATATCAACCACATGGACTAAATGATTGCAGAACAAACTTTTTATTGCATTATAAATCTGCCGGAAACAACAACAAAAAAGGTCATCGATCTCTTCCTGACTTTTTCTTGGCGTTTTGAAATTACCCTCTTTTCCTTCCTTATTTCCCAAACAAAACCAGGGTATTCAACATTGTCACAAATTCTATTTGTCAGTGATGGTCCTTTGATAAGCTGTTGAAACTTGTAGGCCAGATGAGAAGAAATCACATAAGAACTCAAGCCATTTTTAAAAATCAAGATTGACTAAGGGACTAAATGACTTCCATTTTATAGTACAATCAAAAGAAACTGGTCAACATCCATTATGTGAAAAGAAGGAAAGGTGGTACAATAGAGTAGCTGAAAAGGAAGGATATCTGAATTTTAGCCTTGACTTTGCCTTTAACTTGATGTATTTTCTTCAGCATATTAGTCAACTTTGCATTCGTCAGGCCTCTTGGTTTCAAGTGATAGAACTCAACCCTAGTGGCAATAAAAATAGGTAAAGCAGAGGTAGGACAGAGCCACTAACTGACTCACCTAAAAGGTCCAGAGGTATACTTGGTTCAGGAGTGGCTAGATGCAGGTACTCAAATGACGTCACCAAGAACGTGTTTCTCCCTATCCCTCTTTTCCTGTGGGCTGACTCCACTCTTGGGCAGGCTTTTCACATTCTGCACAAAGATGGTTATCAGCAGTTCTAACTTATGTCTATCAATTCAGCAATCCCATTGGAAAGAGACCATCATTTTCCCCATTGTTTTCATAAGTCCTACAGTCTTTGGAAAGACCCTGTGGATTTCAGACCCAACTTCGAACCAATAAAAAAAATGCAAATTGGCCAGCTCTAGGGTACATGCATCACACACCACATGGACTGGATTTTGGGACGAGGCATTTGTTCAGAGGAAAATTAGGGCACTGTAACCAGAATATTAGGGCAGGAGATGCATGATAAACAGGGGCCAGGCAAAAACAATACACTTCCAATTCAACCTCTCTTGGATTTCAAGTATTCCAAAAATTATGTAATTTAGAGTTGATGATGTAAGGTTTTTTTACTGTAAGGTTTAAACCACAATATTTTTAAGAAACTTCTGAAAAAGAGATGGCTGATTGGAACCCAATATCCATTCTCCCCCTCTAACTTTAGTAATAAAACCCCCTCACTTGTGATGTTCATAACACTCTGCAAATGACTTATTTCCCAGGCTGTTCAAGTGTGGCTATATGACTGATGTCATAGTCTGGATTATGGCTTCCAAAGATATCCAGGTCCTAGTCCCTGGAACCTGTGAATGTTCCCTTATGTGGTAAAAGACAGCAGATGTGACCAAGTTAAGGATCTTGAGATGAGGAGACTGTCCCAGGTTATCCAGATGGTCCCTAAAGGCAATCACCAGTGTTCTTATAAAATAGAGGCAGAGAAAAACTGATGCAGCCACTCTGGAAAACAGTATGGAGGCTCCTCAAAAAGTTAAAAATAGGGGCGCCTGGGTGGCTCAATCATTAAGCGTCTGCCTTCAGCTCAGGTCATGGTCCCAGGGTCCTGGGATCGAGCCCCACATCAGGCTCCCTGTTCGGCAGGAAGCCTGCTTCTCCCTCTCCCACTCCCCCTGCTTGTGTTCCCTCTCTCGCTGTGTCTCTCTCTGTCAAATAAATAAAATATTTTTTTAAAAAAAGTTAAAAATAGAACTACCCTACAATCTAGCAATTGCACTGCTAGGTATTTACCCAAAGGATACAAAAATACTGATTTGAAGGAATGCATGCAACATGATGATTATAGCAGCATTATCAACAATAACCAAATTATGGAAAGAGCCAAAATGTCCATCCACTGATGAATGGATAAAGAAGATGTCGTGGAAGATGGAATATTACTCAGCCATAAAAAAGAATGAGATCTTGACATTTGCAATGATGTGGATGGACCTAGAGAGTATTATGCTAAGCGAAATAAGTCAGAGACAGACAAATACCATATGATTTCACACATATGTGGGATTTAAGAAGCAAAACAGATGAACATATGGGGGAAAAAAAGAAAGAGAGACAAGCCAGAAAACAGATTCTTAACTATAGAGAACAAACTGAGGGTTGCTGGAGGGAGGTGGGTGGGAGATGGGTTAAATGGGAGATGGGTATTAAGGACAGCACTTGTGCTGAACACTGGGTATATTGTATGTAAGTGATGAATCACTAAATTCTACACCTGAAACTAATATTACGCTGTATGTTAAGTAACTAACATTTAAATAAAAACTTGAAAAAGAAAAATAAACAAATAAATAAATAAAATAGAGGCAGAGGGAGACTGCATACAGAAGAGGAGAAGGCAATGTGAGCATGCAGACAGAGACTGGAGGGATGCAGTCACAGCCAAAGAGTCACCAGAAGCTAGAAAATGAAAGGAGACTCTCCCGTAGAGCCTCCAGCAGTGCAGTTGTGTGGACACCTCCATTTAGTATAATTTTCAGTGGTTTTGAGCTACTAAATTTGTAGTAATGTGTTATAGCAGCCATAGGTAACTAATATAATTGAGTTCTGGCAAATAAAATATGAGCAGAAATGGAGGCGTCCAGCTTCTAGCTCATGCCTTTTAAGGGAAAGGTGCTTCCCTCCTTTCCCCCTCTCTCTGTCCAGCTGGCTGCAATGCCAATGTGCTGATGAGCCATCTTGGGCTACCACCCATTATGTGAATAAAGGGAACATGAGAAGATGGTAGAACAACAAGATAGAAGAGCCTGGATCCCCAATATCTAGCTTGAAATCCCAATTTAACAGATAAATAAAATTCTGTCTTATTTAAGCCACTGTATTCTGGGATCTCTTACTACAGCTAATCTATAACCTAACAAAATTACCATTTTTGTCTGTCATGAAACTGCACTTTAAAGACTTCAAACTCCAGGGAGTGCAATTAACTGAAGACCCAGAGACTACTGTCTGAAATCCACCACCATGTTTGCACCCAGCCCTCACTTCCCAGAAGCTACTCCCACCATCTGGGCATGGCAGGGATACTAAAGCAGGTTTTATTACTGGGCGACATGGGGCCCCTCTACCAGCCAGCTTTGGCTCAAGGACTCCTCAGTGGTTTTACCAAAGCTCATGAGACAGCACAGCAATCTAAGATGTTGAGTTCAATCAAACTCCCTTCCCCCTCACTTCACCTGGGGCAGACGGTTTGGCCGTCTGATGGTGCTCCGAATCTTAGCAGTTCCTTCCCCATTCTCTCAGGTGCTTCCCCTAATTAAGTCCTTGCTTGTTTAATCCCATCTAGGCAACTGCTTCTCAGACTAATACACCATCTTTTCTCAAAAGTTCAAGAACAATGAGGTCCTCTGGCCAAGTAAGAAAAAATGTGAATCTTAACAAGTAGTAAAAGCATCTTGTCATAAACATATTTACCCAAGGTAACTGTGAAACAAAGACTTGACCATCTTATACTTTACTTTCCCCAAACAACTTCTTGATCACTTTCAAATTCTCTCCTGCCTTTGGAAGTAAATGAGGAGGACAACAAAATTTTCTCCCAAGATTTGGCAAACTGCATATTATTGACTATTCCAAATGACTGAATGAAAAGTAAAATTCCATCAATTATCCAGTTGCTTTATTTAAATATCAAACATCTGGAGGTTGATAATAAGCAGGTTAAGAATTCAGGATGACTAAATTTTTCATTAATCTTTGGCCTGATTAACCTAGTGTAGATGCAATCCATTAGCTCTGAATTCCTGCATATTTGCACGTTTTTGTCTTGGTGTGTGCTAATCGCTTCTCCTGGATGTACAAATGTCCATACAATGTGCAGTCTTGCATAACTCCCCCACTGAGAAGTCACTGCTGTACTCTAGTTCCATCTATTGTCTGCAGCTTTAGTTATAACATATTTCTTTCTGCTTAGTATGTTTGTCTTTTGGATTGTCAGGCTTTTTACTCATGTTAGTAGTCCTATAACTATTCCTGGCATATCTGTCTTCATCACACATTTGCTGAACTGAATCAAATGTGAAAAAGTTGGGAAATGCATGCATGAATACTGCAGGACACTAATGTTTCTTCAACAGATTCTGGCACAAGAGTTGGGAACGTCCCTCCTGGAGTGGTTGTTGGAATGAGAAAATATGACATTGAGAGGATCTCAGGGAAGGAAATATCTGCTCTTGACAAAGGCCTTGAACACAAAACAGAGCAAATGAAATTGAAAACCATGAGTTCTAATCCTTCCACACGTGGTATATTTACAACCATGACAACTGAGGCAAGACTTTCAGAGGCATGCCTTATTCATTGTTGGGTGCAGAGGGTGTGTGTCTGTGCACGCACGCACACGTGTGTGTGTTTGTATGTCCTTAGGGATGAGAGTTGTGCACTGCTTTTTTGTTTATTGTCAGACAAAAAACAAAGTTTTTCTACTGCATTTCTGAAAACAGGTTAGATATTGTCTTTTAAATGATTATAGTAGAGAACTGTTACTAACATAGCTCCCACCTAAACATGTGTTTAGGTCTCACATTTTTTGTTTGGTTGGTTTGTTGTTGTTGTTGTTGTTGTTTTAATTAAAATAAGACACAATATCTGTTCACAGTGATAAGAAAATATTAGAAAAATAGTGAATTCTTAGAATATTGGTATATTAGTAATATTAAACTGGGAGGTAGAAAGCATTGATTTCAATTTCTAGATCTGAATTTGCCACAAATAACAATGTAATCTAGCATTAGTCACCTAACAAAGACCTGGCAACCTTATCTATAAAAATGAAAGAGCTGAAGTGTTTCAGAAACTGAAAACGGGATAATGGGCCAAGTGCTGCCTAAAGATGTTTTCTTTGGCCAGTCAGCATTTTTTTAACTAAATTAGTTGCTTGACTATAACTCAAGATATTTTGCCAGAAGGAGAAATACAATTTCTGGCTTCTTTTGAAAAATCAAAAGATACAACCAACTTCATCTTATATTTCCATATGACAACCATTGGATAAAGCCCATATTCCCCAAGTATACCTGGCACACTTTAGTCATTTATGCCTGACTACACTTGACAGACATTGAATGTGTGACTCCTACACTCTCTGATCTGAAAGGGCCTGTCTATGTGCCTGGAATATAACTAAGAGTCTAGAAACAAGCCCATATATTTATAGTCAATTGATGTTCAATAGTGTGTCAAGACAATTCAATGGGAAAATAATAGTCTTTTCAACAAATGTCCCTGGAACAACTTGATATCCACATGCAAAAGAATAAAGTTGGACTCCTTCCTCACACCATACACAAAAATTAATTCAGAATTAATCACAAACCTTGATATGAGAGATGAAAATATAAAACTACCAGAAGAAAATATAGGAGAAAATTTTCATGATCTTAGATTAGACAAGGTTGTCTTAGATATGACACCACAATCCCAAGTGACAAAAGAAAAGTAGGTATATTAAAATCCATCAAAATTTTAAATCCTTTTGTGCTTCCAAGGATACCATTAAGAATATGAAAAGACAACATACAGAATGATAGAAAATATTTGCAAATCATATGTTTGATAAGAGACTCATATTTGGAGTATAGAAAAAGCTGTTACAATGCAACAATAAAATAACAAATAACCCAATAAGAAAATGATGAGGGATCTGAGTAGACATTTCTCCAAAGAAGATACACAAACGGCCAACAAGCACATGAAAAGATGCTCACCATTATTAGCCATCAGGGAAATGCAAATGAAAATCACAATGAAATATGACTTCACATCCACTAAAATGTCTATCATCAAACAGACAGATGCCAACAACTGTTGGCAAAGACATGGAGAAATTGGAATCCTCATATGCCATTGGTAGGAATGTAAAATTCTGTACCTGCTTTGGAAAACAGTCTGGCAGTTCACCAAAAGATTACATTTAGAGTTACTGCATGCAGCAGCAACTCCACTACTAGAGAAATGAAAATATATGTCCACACAAAAACATGCACATGAATGTTTACAGCAGCATTATTCACTATAGCCAAAGTAGAAACATCCAAATGTCCATCAATCGATTAATGGATAAAGAAAATGTGGTATGTACTGGAATACTATGTGACAATAAAAAGGAATAAAGTACTGAAATATGCTGCACATGGATCAACCTTTAGAACAGTGTGCTAAGTGAAAGAAACCAGATGCAAAAAAAAAAGCCATAAATGACATGATCCCATTTATATTAAATGTCTGGAATACGTAAATGCATAGAACAGAAAATAGATTGATGGCTGCCAGGGGTTATGGGTAGGAAGAATAGAGAGTAACAGCTAACAAATGTGGAGTTTCTTCTGGGGGGTGACAAAAATATTGTGAAATTAGACAGTGGTGATAGTTGTACAGCTTTGTGAATATCTAAAAATCACCAAATTGTACACTTCAAAAGGATGGATTTTATGATGTATGAATTATATCTTTATTTTATTTTTTTAGAGATTGTTTTATTTATTCATTTGAGAGAGAGAGAGAGCACAAGCAGTGGGAGAGGCAGAGGGAGAGGGAGAAGCAGACTCCCAGCTCAGCCAGGAGCTCAACATGGAGCTCCATCCCAGGATCTGGGATCATGACCTGAATGGAAGGCAGGCGCTCAACCATCTGAGCCACCCAGGCATCCCTATATCTCCATTTTAAAAGTACATGAGCTTGCAGTAGGATCTAAATTTTCATCTCCATTATCCCTGTCAACATTATCAATATCATCAAATTTCCTTCCCCAGTGATAGGCTAACCAGTATCAGCAACCCACTTCACTTTAACGTGAAACAAAGTGAACTATGGCTAATGTTGCAATAACTTTTACTTATGAAAGAATAAGACTTGAGCCTCTTATTTTTTAAAAAAAGGAAACTTTGAGGAAATATTTTTAAAAGATTTATGTTTACCCTTCTTTTGAAGTTTAACATTTTTTTTGTATTTTTTTCTCCAATAAATATCTGAACTCTATAGGACCACACGAATATCTCTCCTTTTGTTTGCAGGCTGTTTCTAGGCAGGGAAGACATATCCTAATAAATGACAAATTGACTCATTTAAGCTCTAACATCCTGTTGCATAATTACCCTTAAGACTATGAACTCATGGTCTCTTCTAAATTTCAGATAAAGCTGGGGCATCCGGAAAATGGCAGTACCCATAGAGACTCATTTCAAGCCACCTTCCTCCCATTCCAAGTACTTACACATGAGAGGAAAATGGCCAATTGTTTTGTAAGAGGACTGTAAGAAAAATCAATCTCCAAATTGAAGGGCAGTATATCAGCAAGTGAATTATACCATCTCTTTAATATTCCTCCTCTTGACCAAGCACAAAAGGTAGTGAATTATGTAACAGCATCCAACCAGTCTGGGCACAATGCAAGCATTAAAGGTGAAAACATGTTTGCCCTTAGAAAGGGGTTCACATGGAAAAAAGGAATACAGTTACGTGTGTGTATATAATGAGAAGTGGCGGAAAATGTGTTATTTTCTAAATTGGCTGTTTGGTTGGATTAGAAGGAGTGCAGATTCTCTTTTTTGGCAGAAAGTTTTCCTTTGTTTAGAAAAACACCTTTATGAATCTCCTCAATCCCCGGCCTAGATAAGAGATCCAGAAAGAGAAGAATAAAGTTGATTTAGGGAATAAAATAAAAACAATTCCTTAAAAAGTAACTTTCCTAATGCTGTTGGGTAAGAGGATGCCTTCAGATCCATCCCTCGGCCCTGCTCTATGCACTGTGTTTAACCCATCCTCCATGGAGGGCAATAAACAGACTCCCTAACCCACTGGTTTCCAGTTGGGTTCTGCCAATAGGAGGTAACTGCCAAAGACCGGAGAGTGGGAGGAGAGTAAGTACAGGGTGGTTTATTCCCCAGGCTTTCTTTATGCTGGGCCTCTGGCTAGCAGATGCTAGGCAACCCTCTGCTACAGGGGCCCTCCCCCTCAGGGTTCCAGAGACGGCTTCTCTGTCCTGGCCCTTCAGGCCTAAAAGCAATGACAGCTCCCTGCTCTTCTCAGCCATAGGGTGCTCCAACATAGAGTCAGTTCTGCTAGAAGCAACATATGTGCTCTTGAAAATCATCATCCTATGCAAAATTTTGCAAAAAATACCAAGGGGTTTATGGGAAAATGGGAGGCACACACACACAAACTCAATCTATGACATTTGAAAAACACAGGAACCTAATAAAAATGACTGACCGTATTACACTTGTTCCATGATTAAGAAACAAGTAAATACAAAAGATATTGCATTTTTACCTTGAAAAAGACCTTGGAGTTTGCTTGTGGAAGGACACCTCATAAGGGTTGCAGCTTGTGAACTGCTGCAAAGTGGCAGCAGGAAACTAATCTGAAATTCGAAAAAAAGTTGCTGCACCAGATGGGGATAGTGTGGCGCATGACAACATGATGAACTGAGGCGGACAGCTGAAGTGTGGGGGAAGGGGTGTGCATTTTGTGTATTCCTACACTGTTTGGTTCAACGGGGCACAGATTTCTATGTTCACCAAATGCTTTTCATGGATGCAATCACACATAAGCAAATGCAACACTACATGCAAAATGTTCCAGGATATACCAATGGCATTGGAACAGATTTGTGCTTTCAAAACAAGTGTTATAACAGAACTGATTGAACATAGTTTATTTCCCTACACTTGGCTTATGACTTTATAAATAACAGTGGCTTCACTACATTCTTCTCAATGACCACACTGGAGTATGTCCTGCTTCCCATCAAAACGCTTAGAGAATTAGGGCAGTCTGGGGACAAGAGCTCTAGCAATATGGTGGGAGTTCAGAACCTGAGACTTCAAACAGCCTATCAGAAATTCCTATTGGAAGAAGTTGCCAAGAAACTTTGAAAGATAGTGGTGTGCCTTAATAAAATTCTAGGTACTTCACATTCTATACTCTCTTGTAGTCCTTGCCACAGCCCGCCCTACGTGCCCTGTTATGTGCAACAACTCTGTGTTAGCACGCCCTTAGGGAATGGAAATGGAGGAGAGTGGCATGTAGAACATGAAGATGGGCAGAAAGGACAGGGGTCACACTTGCTAAGAAGAGAACTGAGATCCAAGTCCCTTTCCCCGGGATAAACCAAAGAAAACCTCTGAAAGGCACCAGGCAGCCCATGTTCTACTAATACATACGTACTTCTACTAGGGGCCTTTCCATTGATAGAGAAGTGGACTCCACATATAAGAAAAATGAATATAGCTTTTACTTCCACATTTTCCACCAAGAAAAGCCTCTCAACAATATTTTCCATTTCAAAGGCACTTGTTCTGCAAGTAACACAAATTTAGGAGTGAAAATACTCAATTTTTTCTCTCTTCAACAAGCCCTTTTATATATTTTTTTTTACCTGAGTCAGAACATAAATATAACCCAGGCTTTGCCCAACCAAATTACATTAGCCACAGAAGCATGCCCACATGAAGGGATTATTAATCCTCAAAAAAGCCTTGGCAGAATTTGATGAAAGCTGAAATGTATTTTCACAGATGGTTGTGCTATGGTGTATTTGATTTGAAAAATATTAAACAAAGCAATACCCCATTTCTGTTTTATTCCCTGAAAGCAATTATTACATGAAAAGGTAGACAGACAGGACACAGTTAACAAACAAAGACTAAAGAGTTGTCATCAGCTTAGAAATGTTCTGGAAAATAAATGAGAGCCACTCACCAATAATATGATTGTAAAATATAGAAATAAAAAAATCTATATTGTGAACATACACGTACTTATAGCCCACATCACAGTTTGATGAAGCAAGAGATGAATGGCCCAACATTGATTGTTTTTACAGGAATATGACAACCCTCCAAAGAAGAGAAACAGAACATCGCTCCATTCACATAAAAAGCAAATTACAGATGGGAAAAAAATTCACTACTCTCAGAGCAAGATTCAATTAAAAAAATATGTCCGGCTTTGACAGGGCAAATTCCAGGCGTACTATATTTTCATAGAAGTTGGTCCTGGAGGAAAGATTTCAGTGCTACAAAAGCCTATGGAACTTTTCACGGCTTGTCATAATTTCTCTGTAATTCTAAACAAGGATTTCTGCCTCCTTAGCTCATATTTTTCCCCTGATTCTGCAAGGTGGTTTTATGCTTGACAGTGTTCTTCCTTTCTGAAAATTACACTGTATAATAGCTGCATGGTAGATATTGAATAATAATTAATGCTGCCTTACAGCAATATAACAGACAGTGCTTTACCAAGGATTGTGTGTATGTGTGAGTGTGTGTGTATGTGTGAGAGAGAGAGAGAATACACATGGTTAAATGGCAGGATGAAACCATGGGAGAGGCAGCATGTCATGTCCCATGCAATGCTCCAAGAGCAGCACAAGTAGCATTATTTAAACAAAACACCACTCTAACTCTGGGACATCCATTTCTATCTTCAGAAACATTAGGCGGCAGCTATTGTCTTTGTGTTGTTCGAAGGTTAAAGCCAACACAAAGAACTGCTGAAAGTCACAGGATTTTTGAGCCAAAACTTCTGCATGCATTCCCTCTGGCTTGTCACCTTTCATCCGCTTTGTACAGAGTACCATTAAGAATTTCTAGACATCAAGTTCTGGATCTTGTTACAATGCTCAGAATGGCTGTCAGGGGACAGGATAAGAACTCCAGTAGTCAGGCTTGAATTGTGCGAATAAATACACCCATTTGGGTGTTATCAAGCTTTTCCATTTGTCTTATCATTTCATTCTTCGGTTGACACTCATGACCCTTGGAAAGCCAAGGAAGGTGTTTCTTCAGTTCTCTACCCTCGGCCTCAGGGCAGCATGGCCTTTATTCTCTGTCCCCTATTGCCCTGTGGAGGTAATTGCCTACATTTTGGTGCCTATATTACATATGTTTCAACCTGTTCTCCAAACATTAACTGTTTGGGATTAAAATAGTTTCTACGAAGCATTTTCAGACTTTCCTTGAACTCCTGCCAATGTATGGCTCTCCACAGAAAGGAAAATGCTGAGCATTAGAAACGAAGTGAGGATTAGTCAGAGCAGATAATAAATAGCACATTACTGCATGTGGCAGAACCAAAAGAAAAAGAAAACAACAACTTGTTTGTATTTTAATGATTTAACCATGGCAACCATCTGAGGTCCTGGTAAAGGTAACAGGAATATAGGCCTGGGTCAAGAGGTAAGGAAGGACTGGAGAGAAGCTGTACCATGGAAATCAGATCAGATCATCAATACTCTGTATGCAACCAGATGATGAGTCCATTTAAGCATTCCTGCAATACATTGTTTTGATTGCAAATATTAGTGAAAGTAATAAATGATGTAATAAATCATGAGGTTGATAACAAAACTAGGAGTTAGGATGATGTCTGCAGGATCCAGTCCTCCTACTATTATGCTAATGAAGGAGCAGGGCAAATTCTTTTTTTAAAATTTTTTTATTGTTATGTTAATCCCCATACATTACATCATTAGTTTTAGATGTAGTGTTCCATGATTCATTGTTTGTGCATAACACCCAGTGCTCCATGCAGAACATGCCCTCTTTAATACCCATCACCAGGCTAACCCATCCTCCCACCCTCTCCCCTCTAGAACCCTCAGTTTGTTTTTCAGAGTCCATTATCTCTCATGGTTCGTCTCCCCCTCCGATTCCCCCCCTTCATTCTTCCCCTCCTGCTATCTTCTTCTTTTTTTTTTTCTTAACATATATTGCATTATTTGTTTCAGAGGTACAGATCTGAGATTCAACAGTCTTGCACAATTCACAGCGCATACCAGAGCACATACCCTCCCCAGTGTCTATCACCCAGTCACCCCATCCCTCCCACCCCACCCCCTACTCCAGCAACCCTCAGTTTGTTTCCTCATATCAGTGAGGTCATATGATACATGTCTTTCTCTGTTAGCCAAACTATGGAAAGAGCCAAGATGTCCATCGACAGATGAGTGGATAAAGAAGATGTGGTATATATATACAATGGAATATTATGCAGCCATCAAAAGGAATGAGATCTTGCCATTTGCAACTATGTGGATGGAACTGGAGGGTATTATGCTGAGCGAAATAAGTCAAACAGGGCAAATTCTATCTAGACCTTTGTCAGAGATTCTGCTGGTTGGTGGTGAGTGGCCTGGTTGCTACTTGCGAAGGGAGAACCTAGTGGTAATATAATAACAAACGTCACCACCACAACTAATTTAATCAAAAGAACAACAAATAAAAACCTATATGAAGCTGATGTACTGTTTTCATCTCCATCTTAGAGATGAGAAAATCGAGGCAGAGAGGTTAAGCACTTTGCCAAAGGACATACAGTTGACAGATAGGGGAACAGATTTAAACCAAAGCAGTGTAGCTCCTAAGAAACCTTATGCAAGCCCCTCTCCTCCTTATAGGAATGGGCTGGGAATGCTGAGGCCCTTATACCATGTACTACTGCATAAGGCGACATTTAGCCAATCACTCATGCTTTCCTTTATGCATTCAACAAATACATAATGAACACCTACTATGTGCCTGGCATTAATACTAGAGCCTGGGATTTGATGATAAACAAGCAGATGAGCTCCCTGCTCTTTTGGAATTTAGTCTAGTTGGGGACATTGGTGGGAAAATCCAGGCTGCTTACAGAGCTTGCAGGAAAATATACTAAAACGGATGTGTTAGTTTAACATGCCTCAGAACTGCCAAGACGGTTTACTAAAACACAGATTTCTGAACCTCATCATGGTTTCTGATTCAGTAGGTCTGTGTTTAAGCCCAAGAACTGCATTTCTAACAAGTATCCCAGCTGATAACTGCTGACCTAGGAGCTATATTTTGAGGCCACTGTTCTAAGGGTTATTTGGTTGGGAGAGAAACATTCCTTTATGTTGTACTGTGCATCTGTTGGAGGTGATCCTATGCTTAGGAAGAATAGTCACTGACTATACAGATACAATTTGAGGCCTGCCAGGAAGTTTCTCTCACCCTGCCTTAAAATGTGGACATGCTCCCTGGAATGGGTAACACATCCAGCCACCAACAGCCATTCACACATGGGATCTGAGAAAATGAGACATAGATACGGTAGCTTCTGATACCATATAGTTGAAAGAAAAAGTAAAATATGAGACCACAGAGTGATGACTTGAGTACATTACTGACGAACTGGAAGGCAACATTTAAGACAGTGACCCTCTAAAGGCATGGGTGATATAGGAAAGAAGGGCACCACGGCAAGGGATTTTTACCCATCAACCCATGAAACACATTCCAACCTTACAGACAATGATATGCTATCATTTCATTGACATGATGATTAAAATTGCCTCTAATTGCATGAGTCTGATTTCAACCCATGTTTAAAAAAAAACCTGAGTACTTCTTCCAGATTCATAGCCTTCTTGTCTATTTGAAAGATCCATGGCAAGAGTGAAAAGAAGTATTGGGAAACAGCCAATTTCTTTCAAACCCATATATGGATACAAAGGGCAGCATTATCTGTAAGCAGAATAATTTTATATATATATATATATATACATATACACACATACACACACACACATATATATAATAATTGTATATAATATATACATATATGTATATATAATTATATATATACATATATAGTATCATATATATATATATATATATATATATATATATATAATTTCTTTTCAAAAGAGAATTAATAGGTTAATGCTACAGGACAGGAGGGCTTCCAATGCAGAAAGGAGGACCACAAGAGTGACATTTGGCTTACCTTTCCACATTAAATAGAATGAATTTCTAACATCAGGGATGCCATTTTATTGTGCTCTGCAAATAGTCCTATGCTAAAGCCACTGAGCAGCGTAACTAGTTATGTAAATAAATATCCCACCTTAAAGACAAATGCAAGTGATATGGAAAGTCATTTAAGACTTGGTTATCTGTAAAATCAGCATCTGGTTACCCATTGTTTGTCTTGGCCAGGTTATTATAAGCTAACTAGTTTTGCTAGTAATGGAGTTTCTAGGATGATAGCCCACAGGCCAAATCTGACCCAGAGATGTGATTTGTTTGACTTGTGGATTTTTCTCCTTGTTGCTGTGCCCTTAAACGTTGAACATGAATGGCTGAAATGGAACACTTGCTCTCCTTTGTGCAACCTTGTCTGTCGCTCTACAATATCTTTTGCCCAGACTGGGTGATACCTTTAAGTTGCTGGCAAATCCCCCAAAGAGACTTGAGGGTTTTGACCCCTGCTATCTAATTTTCAAAATCACCCTTCAACTCCAGCACTACTTTCCTGGTAATTCCAACTGCCTCGTATTTTTTCTTCATTTCACCAGTGGAAGGATAGGTTTTTCCATAAGAATTGTAATTGTTCCTGGGTAAGCAATATAATACTATATAAAACTTGGGGAAGAAGTTAAGTTTTTAAAGTGTAGAATTACCTTATATGATTCATGCTATGGTTCGGATTGTTGATCTGTTTTAGATTGGCTTGGAAATTTTGAGCTGATTAAATGAAATGTCAAGACTGGGAAGTATCTTGATTTTAGCAAAATGGGCATATCACCACCAGACATGAGTTAGCCTAGAGAATATATTAAGTTTTAGGGTTCAGAGTGGGTTTAAAAAAAATTGAGAAGGCTGAGAGAATGTGAAATGCTCCAAGGCATGTTCATTTTTATTCTGTAATGAATAGGAAATATACTGCAGTAAAAGCAGCATTAATGATTCAAAAACAGCTGGAGATATTGAAACAGAAATTAATCCTACTTACCTAACTCTTAAAACTAGTAAAAGGGCAAGGGAGGGTTGAAGACTGGCACCTAAAGGGAAATGGACTGTTGGCACTAAGCACCTGGGACCAGTCATTTGTAGGCCACTCACACACAACCACAGCAGAGCCTCTAAGTGGCAAATCTCTCTAATTAGAAATAACCAGGGTGCTGGCTACTCGGAATCACCGTAAAATCTGAAGTGTGGACCCTTTTTAAGGAGAGACAGGGGTATTGTTTTCAAGGGCAAGTCAAATGACTCTTCAAGGATGGGAAGGACTGGATCTGCTAAAGGGTAAAATCATTTGTAGCTGGCACATTCATTACACACCTGGGGCTGCCACTCAGGTTGTGTCTATCACTGTAGAACAGTTTGATTTTCAAAAACTAAATATATCTCTGACTATCTTTTCTATCCTGTTTATGTGACCATTTTCTTCAAAAAGGGTAGGAAAGTTTTTTTTAGCCCAAGCTCTCTCCCAAGTGACAAATTTCACAATATTGGTGTCCAATGTATTGAAGTTGTCACAGTGATCTTAAAAGTGTTTACTATTGGGGCGCCTGGGTGGCTCAGTCGGTTAGGTGTCTGCCTTCGGCTCCAGTCTTGATCTCGGGGTCCTGGGATGGAGCCCCACATGGGGCTCCCTGCCTAGCAGGGAGCCTGCTTCTCCCTCCTGCTCTGCCTGCCTCTCTGCCTACTTGTGCTCTCTATCTCTCTGTCAAATAAATAAAAAATAAAATCTTAAAAAAAAAGTGTTTACTGTTATAATTGGAGAGAGGTTAAAAACAGAAACATATATGTATGTGTTTGTAAAACATATTCTTGCCATCTTTTATGTTTATATAACTTTAATTTTTTTGGAGTATGCTTGACACACTATGTTATATTTGTTATATTCATTTCAGGTGTATACATAGTGATTCAACTTCTCTATATGCTATGCTGCTCACCCCAAGTGTAGCCACCATCTGTCCCCATACAACACTATTAGAATATCATTAAATATATTCCCATGCTGTGCCTTTTATTCCTGTGACTTCTTCACTCCATAACTTGAAACCTGTATCTCACTCTCCCTTTTACCCATTTTGCCCATCCACCTTCCCACCTCCCCTCTGGCAACTGTCAATTTGTTCTCTGTATTTATAGATCTAAATCTGCTTTATGTTTGTTTATTCATTTGATTTTTTTAGATTCCACATATGAGTGAAATTATATGGTATTTGTTATTCTCTTGCTTATTTCACTTAGCCTAACACCCATTTCACTTAGCCTAACACCCTAACAATATCCATGTTGTTGTAAATGGCATGATCTCATCATTTTTTATGGCTGCATGATATTCTATTATTCTATATATACCACATCTTCTGTATCCATTTGCTGTAACTTTCTTGATTGAGTAGACTGAATTCTAGGAGGCAAGTCTGCTCTTCACCTGTTCATTTTGTGGTTTTCCTCCTGGGTGTGTTGGAAAGCTATGGGCAACATGACCAGGGTCTTTCCTCACTAATGAATTTGGTGGTGACATTTAAGCTAAGAGAGAATTCATCTGACAGCTCTGTTTTACCATTATATATATATATATATATATATATATATATCCCTAAAGCTATTTTGGATGGAAGAACTATATTCATACCCAAACCTATTTCACCATCAACTCTTAACCATAAAGGAGTCTTAAGAGAATTTCCAAGACCAAAGCACTTGCTGAATTCCATACCCAGTGACTCAAGAGTGAGGTGCCTATGAAAGAACACATTACTTCAGAATGTTTGCAAATATCTTTGTGTTTGATTTGGGCCAATGTACAAAGAGCTTGCTCAGAAATCCTGGAGAAGAAGACCTCCTGGGGCTCTCTAAGGAGAAAATGAAAGAACTGACCTCAAGTACATTCTCAGTCCTGAATTATAAGCTTTATATTTGTAACATGTGAAGTGTCAGGTTTTCAGTGAGCCTTTGCTGACCACCTATTTAAAATTATACCCCTTCCTTCTTAATTTCTCTCCTTAGCCTTTATCACTTTGCACTACAAATTTTACATATTTTATTTTTTGTCTCCTTCTACTAGAATATAAGCTTCATGAGGTTAGGAATTTTACCTGTTTCTCACTGCTCTATCAGTGATGCCTAGATTGTCCAGGCAGGTAGTAGATATTCAAGCAATCAGTGTTGAATAAGTGAACAATTGAATATAAACATCTATGGATATAATCTCATTGTCTTGTGTGCCAAAGACTCTGCATCAGGAAGAGCTGGGCTGGAACACTAATTTTGCCATTGACCAGCTAAGTGGCCTTAGACAAGAAACAATCTCTGAGTCTCAGCTTCTTCATCCCTGAAAGGCAGATAATGATAGTTTCTTCCCCCTAAGGTTGTAGTAATAACAAAAAAAAGGACATGTCAGGATACCCTGTGGCATGGTCTTAGGCACACTGCAGAGGTGCCAAAAGTGTTGGCTGTTATTACTGCTGCTATCTTTATTCCTGAACCATTAACTGATGCAGAATACAATCAGTGAATAGACAGAGTTCCGCGCCTACATAGTTCTTCCCCCATCTTTTCTGCGAGCTCTGATATAGAAGTAGGAAGAAACTGATTGGTAAAGAAGCTGCCTTACTCTTGCTCATGTTTTGCAAAACCGTTTCTTGGGACTGGGAAGCAGGGAGGACCTCCTGCATGTGACCCCATGAAGGGCAATGTGCAGCAGCTGGACTGCCTGCCACTGACTTGTGTGCTTTGTAAATCAATAGGGCATTTGGGTCTCAGGCTGTCCACTCTGTTACCCTCCTGAAGTCTTAAATACACTTTAAAAGCAATTATTTTGCTTCTAGCTTTGAGAAGGAGGACGTGAAGAGAGGCCTGGCTGAGGCAAAGCTCATATTTCAAGGCACGTCAGGGACCAAGATCGATAACGTGCAGATAGCAGTGGAAATGGATGTAAAACATAACCTCAGGTAGACTCATGACCAGGCCCACACAGAGTTCTCTCCCTGCTTTTTGAATCAAGAGGAAGTGGAGCAACAGCATTCAAAACAGGGACAGAGTGTTGCAGAATGAAGGAAGTCTCAACAATACCCACTATTCAGAGTTCCTGGAATCAATGGTAAAATCTTGGTACTGTGCCCACAGATGCTTCCAAATAATGCCTATGTTCTTACTTGTTGTTCTCTGTGTTTAAGAGCATTAGAATTAACAATAAAGGCTACTTTTTAAAAAAATTTTTTTACTGTTATGTTAATCACCATACATTACATCACCAGTCCTTGATGTAGTGTTCCACGATTCATTGTTTGTGTATAACACCCAGTGCTCCATGCAATACCTGCCCTCCTCAATACCCATCACCAGGCCAACCCATCCTCCCACCCCCCCTCCCCTCTAGAACCCTCAGTTTGTTTTTCAGAGTCCACCGCCTCCCATGGTTCGTCTCCCCCTCTGATTTCTCCCCCTTCATTCTTCTCCTCCTGCTATCTTCTATTTTTTTTAACATATATTGTATTATTTGTTTCAGAGGTACAGATCTGTGATTCGACAGTCTTGCACAATTCACAGTGCTCACCATAGCACATACCCTCCCCAATGTCTATCACCTAGCCACCCCACCCCTCCCACCCCCCACCACTCCAGCAACCCTCAGTTTGTTTCCTGAGATTAAGAATTCCTCTGGGCGCCTGGGTGGCTCAGTTGGTTAAGCGACTGCCTTCGGCTCAGGTCATGATCCTGGAGTCCCAGGATCGAGTCCCGCATCGGGCTCCCTGCTCGGCAGGGAGTCTGCTTCTCCCTCAGACCCTCCCCCCTCTCATGTGCTCTCTTTCTCATTCTCTGTCTCTCAAATAAATAAATAAAATCTTTAAAAAAAAAAAAAAAGAATTCCTCATATCAGTGAGGTTGTATGATACATGTCTTTCTCTGATTGACTTATTTCGCTTAGCATAACACCCTCCAGTTCCATCCACGTCATTGCAAATGGCAAGCTCTCATTCCTTTTGATGGCTGCATAATATTCCATTGTATATATATACCACATCTTCTTTATCCATTCATCTGTCGATGGACATCTTGGCTCTTTCCACAGTTTGGCTATTGTGGACATTAAAGGCTACTTTTTAAAAGCTCTAGTTCTATGTGTAAGTGCTTGTTTGGTCCCTTGCAACAAGTAGTTGAAATAGGAAGTATTAATTCCTGTGCCCATTTCACAGAAGGAGGCTTAAAGAAGTTAAGTCACTTTTCTATGGTCATAAAGATAATAAGTAGCACAGTCAGAATTGGTACCTAGGTCTGATTCCACCTCCCATACAATTAAGCACTCTGTTCTGTA
The DNA here is from genome assembly GCF_004348235.1 of Phoca vitulina. Classification (NCBI taxonomy): domain Eukaryota; kingdom Metazoa; phylum Chordata; class Mammalia; order Carnivora; family Phocidae; genus Phoca; species Phoca vitulina. The sequence continues at coordinate 21,610,147 of NW_022589716.1, forward strand.
TTATAACACCACAAACTGAATTAGGTCCCCTATAATGCTCTTACAGGTCCTCGTACTTTTCTTCATAGCATGGAACTGAATTTGTAAATAAATATGTGTATAATTACTTGCCTAATACCTGGCTCAATACTAGACAGCACACCATTATTATTATTATTATTATATTTTTGGTATCACTATATTTGCAGCACAGAGCACAGACATAAGAGAAGCTCAGAAACTATTTGTTGAATATCTGAATAAAGATAAAGTAGACATAAATTGAGATTTCAGGTCAAGATAGAAATTCATTAGTTTTTTTAAATGAATAAAAAACACTCTAAACCCATTTATTCAGTGATTTTCCCTCCTTCTAAGGATAAAATCAATGTGTAAGAGTTTCTAATAATCCTTCACATAGATATTCTGCAATAACAGGGGAAATTCAAACAATTCTACAACTTATTTATTGTTTGAATCTTCCACTAAACAGCCGCCAGTGTGTATCTATCTTATACCCTCTTAACCTTTTTTTTACTTCTAGTTCTTTGCAGACACCCGCTAATATTTGTGCCATGAACCAATGAAAAATACAACTGTTCAGCTATTGTGATGTTTTAATGAAATAAAAATGCTAGCATTGTCCACAATAGCCAAACTATGGAAAGGGCCCAGACGTCCATTGATAGATGAATGGATAAAGAAGATATGGTATATATATATATATATACAATGGAATAGTACTCAGCCATCAAAAAAAAAAATGAAATCTTGCCATTTGCAATGTCGCAGATGGAACTAGGGGGTATTATGCTAAGCGAAATAAGTCAGTCAGAGAAAGACAATTATCATATGATCTCACTCATATGTGGAATTTAAGAAACAAAATAGAGGATAATAGGGGAAGGGAGGGAAAAATAAAACAAGATGAAATCAGAGAGGGAGACAAACCATAAGAGACTCTTAATCAGAGGAAGCAAACTGAGCATTGCTGGAGGGGATGTACATGAGGGGATGGGGTAACTGGGTGATGGACATGAAGGTGGGCACGTGATGTAATGAGACTGGGTATCATAAAAGATTGATGAATCACTGAACTCTACCTCTGAAACTAATAATACACTATATATTAATTAATTGAATTTAAATTCAAGACAAAAAATAAAAATTAAAATGCTATCACCTTTATAAATGCACATAAATCTTTTCTGATTGACGTGGCTTTTGAGATTTTCAGCACAAATTAGTTTGTGAATTTATAACAACCATGACACAACAGAACAATGTCAATCCTATTCGAAGATGAAACTATGGTCATGAACCCAGGCAAAAGAGAAAAAGCCTCGCTGTTTTAGTTTGGTTTTCCCAAACAAAGTCGGGAGGTAAACCACAGCTTCTGACCACATATATAAACATTTGGAAAACTGGCTGAAATTGCTTACATGTAAACAGCAAGAGATTAATACCGTGCTTTTGAAACTGATTTTAATGAGTCCTGAGAGATCTCACCACACAAAAAGCTAAAATTACTGTTCCCAGAAATAAATAAAAGGAAAGCAATGTAAGAATGTATCATATAATTCTCTTCACAAAACAAAATAAAACAAAACAATAACAAAAACAACAATAAAATGGATAAACAGAAAACTAAAGAACAAAAGACGCTGGAGGGAAGGAATGGTGATGAAGTATAAGGATGGAGAAACATTATATGAAACAGGATGAAGAGCATTCTGGTCCAATGATAGGGAAGCACTAAATGAAAGATGGGATACAGTGTGGGAATGAAGGAATAGAAAGAGAATAGATACAGAAGCAGAGGAATCCGGCTCCTGACTGGTGAGTCAAATGCCGCAATAATCCCATTTTAATTATACGTGAGTCTCATCTCTGCTATTTGTTTAATTTTATTCTCCTCAGCAAATACAGAGACAGCTGTTTCCCTTTTGACACAATTATCTTTGTCTAGAAGCTTTTGAAATGTCCCTTTGAAAGGTTTGCAGAACTTACAAGAAGATTGAGCATATTAAGTGACAGATCTTTTGGATATTAGACAAGGAAAGCATTTTTTTTTCCAAGGCCTTAAATCTAACAGCCAGAGGATCAGGAATGATAGAACAAAACACCTTGAGACTCAAAGTAGGATGAACTGCAGCACTTATTTGGTGTTGGAAGTCAACAACCTGACCACTAGCTTAATTATACTGTGAGTGAAAAATTGACCCAGTATGTCAACCCATTGGCTAACCAACAACCAATCACACTGTCATTAATGAGAGTTTGAACTAAGATATTCAGAATCTACAGTCAATTGTTGTCGGCACTGGAACATAAAGTCAAGTAGATTTTAGGATGAGTGGTCACACTGGCCATGTCAGTCAAGAGACAGAAAGAGAAAACTGAGGAAGTTAGTCAAGAGAGAGAATAGATTAAAAGATAAACAAAGGGGGAAGCCATGAAGGAGACAAAAAGGCTGAACATCTGGCCCCAGAGAGACAGAAGTATCTTCTATCCCTAAGCACTTGCCAACTACTGTCTCATGAAGATACAAAATCCAAATTTGTGGCAAACATATAATGGCCAATATTACTGAGCACATGTCAAAGGCATCATACATACACTGTTTCATTTCATCCTCAAATTACCCTTTGAAGAACTATTATTATTCCCATTTTACAGATGACAAAACTGAGGCTTAGAGAGACTTGTAACTTGTCCTCACAAGTCTTATGATTGGTGACTGGTAGCAAAAGGATTAAAACTCAGTTCTATCTAATCCCAAAGCTCACACCCTCAAACCCAACTATATTACTTGTTGTATCCATAAATTGCCTTTCTCTTAACTTGAACAAGCTTGAGAGTTTCTTTTTATGGAAATCAGCCATCCCTGATTAAGACAAAAATGCAAAACTCCAAGATGTTGGACATGGAGGAAACCTCACTACATACCGAGGTTATGACATGGAGGCAACTGTGTGGCCTAAAAGCCCATTACCAACTACGGAGACCATAAAAGGATCAATGGTTGCCAGGGAGTCAGGGGTAAGAGGGATGAATAGGTGAAGCATAGAAAATTTTTAGGTCAGTGAAACTATTCTGTACAATACTGCAGTGGTGGATACATGTCATTATACATCTTTCCAAACCCATAGAATGTACATCAAGGGGGAACCCTAATGTAAACTATGGACTTGGGTGATAATGATTATGTCAGCATAGGTCCACTGATTACAGTAAGTATATCCTCTGATGAGGGATGTTGATAATGGGGCAAGTCGTGGCAGGGGAGGGGGCAGGGAGTATTGGGAAGTCTCTATACTTCCAACTCAGTTTTGCTGTGAACGCAAAACTATTCTAAAAATGAAGTTTACTAATTTTAAAACATCCTTTTGGGTATAAGGAATCAGCTTTTTTTTTTAAGATTTTATTTATTTGAGAGAGAGAGAGAGCGTGCACAAGCAGGGGGAGGGGCAAAGGGAGGAGAAGCAGGCTCCTCGCTGAGCAGAGAGTGCCATGTGGGGCTTGATCCCAGGACCCTGGGATCATGACCTGAGCCAAACGAAGGCAGACGCTTAACCAACTGAGCCACTCAGGCACACCAAGGTATCAGCTTTTAAGTATTTTTTTCTCCGATTTTCTCTTTTCCAGATTTTTACATTCAGCAAGTTGAACGATATAAAAGACACTTCTTGCTAAACTTAGTGTCCTGTTGTTTTCTCCAAACAGTATTCTAACACTTTTTAAAAGATATGAAGAAACTTAATATAATTTCTTAAACTGGTTAAGAGAAAGATAGAGACAGTATATTTTCAGTAATAAAGCAAATGAAGCTGAGGATGTCAGATGCTTATGTTTACTACCAAGTAAATGTCAGAGGACATTTACATTTGCCAAATTCTTTATGTGTGTATCTCTAAAGCTGTCCAGATGTATTAGATGAACACAGCATGACAATGGTCATACTCTCTGCTCTATATTTCACTTCTGCACATTGGATTGCCTGAATATAAATGAAGGCCAGAATGTTCATCTAAATGCAGTACTGGGTGTGCCTTTTGAACAAGCTGTCTAAAAGGATATCCCTTTCCACACACTGGATTTTCTACCTTTTTTTCTTTGGCTATGTAGGATTTCTGTTGTAAAGAAGTGAAGATAAATTTGAAGGAAGCTGAGTAGAGGGGAAAGAATACCTGATTTCAGCCTGCAGTAGCCAGATGGCTAGCTTGGGCGAGGCACTGGCCAGATGAAACTGAAAACCATATTATTTATACCACAGGGTAAGCAAGGTAATAATAAGGCTGTAACTGGGATAGAGATATGAATGATCATTAGAGTCTTTAAATGCCTGTGGAATTTATTGGATGATTCTTGGAAATTGTTTCAAGGAAAAGCCCTTTAAACATCACTTTAGTTGAAGGAAAAAAAACAAAAGTGGGTATTTACCGTGTACACAGTACTTGCTTTCTCATATAATGATCTCACACTCGCACTCTGGGTCTTCTGATGCATAACGTCACAGAAGGTGCAGGACATCAAGATCGGAAGATGATGGCAGTGAAAGAGGCTACCCACTCTCTCCCCTTCAGCCTCAGGCCCCCGTGTGAATGTGGAACAGGTTCACTCAGCGAAAGGGAAGATGCTAGAGAGGGTGCTGCGGCATTGTAACTGGGTCCTGGCCGACACAACAGTATGTGGAGTGGAAACAAACAGAATGTAGTTTTCCTCCTTTAACTGGGTAAAAATTATAGGTTCCTTGTCCCACTCTCCCACTTTTATTTTGTTCAAAACATCAGAGGCAACTTTTTCATAATCTATCTAGCGACATATACACATTTATATGAAATAAACTTTGTAAAAGAATGATTTGTGAACAAACGGGACTTTCAATGGAGAATCTGTGGGTCTATTCAATGTTCTCCTCCCTTTTAACAGGTGAACAGCCTATTTCTAAGGATGGATGCCCAGCCAGAGGACATATGTTACAACTTGTGCTCATCACTTCCTCATGAAAGGAAACAAGTCACTAAGCCCAGCCAAGAGGTCTCAGCCCCAAAGTAGAGAATTTTATGGAATGGGGTATGGGAGCATGAAGCTGAGGGGAAAATGCCAGAAGAGGTGATGGAGATCATCCCCAAAACAGGACAACTATAAAGACAGTGCACAACAAGGCATAGTGACAGAGTGCAGAAAATCCCAAAAATGAATAAAGGGTGTCATGGTGAGCAGGGGGGTAGCTACAGCATCTCCAAGAGCCTAGTAAGTTCTGCAGACACTTTGGCATTAAAAGGTGCCAACGTGAAGGAGTGGAGAAGGCTCCAGGTGCGCATCGTATAGCTCTGATTGTCTGGGGGAGTGGTAATAAATAGAGGTATGAACCCTACTGAGAGATGAGGATAAAGACTAGGAAGACCATTGACTTTATCATCCAAACAAGGCCAGGACAATTTGGGAGTGAAAGTAGACACTATTAATAATTATATTACTAGACTGTCTTGGGCAACTTGGGACATGTGGGCTCTCTACCAAAAGCAAACAAAGCTTTGCCAAACAATGCCAAACATGAGTTGGACCTGATCAAGCCACTGAAGCTACAACTTAGAGCTTTGGAGTCACGTGCCCTGCTCTGAACACAAATGCTGCTGCTTATTGATCATTTGATCTTGGGCAGGTTGTTCAACCTCTCTGTGCTGAGTTTATCCACTTGTAATAGCAGTATCTGCCTCGCGGAGTTGCTGTAGGGATTAAAGGAGCTAATTTTAAAAGACTAAGCATGGCATCTGGCACATAGAAGTCACTCAATAGGGGCGGCTGGGTGGCTCAGTTGGTTAAGCAGCTGACTCTTGATTTCAGTTCAGGTCATGATCTCAGGTTTGTGAGATCAAGTCCCACATGGGGCTCTGCACTGAGTGTGGAGCCTGCTTAAGATTCTGTCTCTCTCCCTATCCCTCTCTCCACTGCCCACTTGTGCATGTTCTCTCATTCTCTAAAAAAAAAAAAAAAAAAGTCACTCAGTAACAACATCATCATCACCATCATCACATGTAGTATGTACTGATATATGTAAGATGCCCGGAATCCCAACAGAGAATCATTTAATTCAAATTTTTGTGGGGGAGGGGAGTAGAGGAGACAGGAGAAAAGAAAGTTTTCAAAAATTTTCCTAGAAAAAAGTGATAGAACACTTGATGGAGTATGACAAACAAAAATCTTACTAATTCCAATCTCACTGATTTTTTTTTAAAAAGTTCTATGGCTACTTAAACAAGTGTGAAGTAAAGTTATTGATGCAAACTTTATGATTACCATGTTTGTAAGTATAAATGTATGGTAGTCCAGGTTACAGTGGGGAAATCAAACTCTAGTTGAATGATATTTCTATGTCCCATGGAAGTAGCAGTTCAACATTCATCCTTACGTGTTCTACCATTTTATTAATGCAGGCAACCTTAAATGAGGAAGCCAGGATTTAGCCAGTTTCAGAGTCCTGACTACCCATGAAATACATGCAATCTCCCTCTTTCATTTTGGTATTTCAGGACCTCGGTCTGACCTCCCACCATTTTCATTCTTTAGTCTCTTGAATTTATGAGCATTCACTCTGATAACACAAGTTAAATTTCAGCCCTGATGATGGGTAGCATTTATTAAGCAATTACTGTGTGCCAAATGGAATGCTAGATGTTTCATGTAAATTATTTCAATTAAACTTTGAATCTATGATCTTAGAGGACTCGATCATCCCCATTTTATAGGGAGAGGCCCAAGAGAGGTAAGTCACCCTGGGTCACTGACCTCGGAATCAAACATAATTCAGTCTTAACCCAAGAGCAAGCTCCTAAGCCCTACCAGAGTAACTATACAATTAGCTTCAGTCTTTGTGTTCTCAGCTTATTTGCTATGAGCAACAGTAGATAGACCTACACAAGTTTTAACTATTTTTCTCCCTGACCAGTATTTTTGGATTCACAAACATACACCTCTCCCCAACTTTGTCATGCCCTCAAGCGATACCCCTCCCCCATCAAATGCCTGGTATAATCTCACTGTGGAGGTTTTACTTAAAATCTGCTGCTCCCTTTACCAATAATTCCCCTGCCTTACAGAATGTTCTCTCTCTGGCCACAAAAGAAGGTATCTGTTTGATTTTAATCACTCTCCTTACAATCCCAGCTTAAGGGGATACAGGTAAAAACAAGAAAAGGAGTCAGCTGAAAAGACAAAGTTCTTGGCTCCAAATTAAAAACAATTCTGAACACTCCATATCTGAAAAACGTGCACATGATCCCTGGGAGGGACTTGGAAAAGAGCTTGCCGCTTACACTAATATATCAACTGTCAGCCTCTTCACACTGGAGGTTTAAAGACACACGCTGTTCTCGTTATGGAAGACGTGATCTTAGGGGTACATCCGTAGCAATTTATCACTACTTCAAAATCAGTTGCAAATTTCATCTAGGTTTGGAATCCAACATCTTGTGTGTTTAGGCATATAAAATGATCTTAAATGAAATAATATGTGTAAAAGCCAGTGAAAAGTTAAAAGCCTCTCTCTCTCTCTCTTTTAGACAGAAAAGAGAGCACTAGAGGGGAGGGACAGAGAGGGAGAAAGAGAGAGAATCCCAAGCTGACTTCATCCTCAGCACGGAGCCTGACACCGGGCTCGAGCCCATGACCCTGAGACCATGACCTGAGCAGAAATCAAGAGTTGGAGGCTCAACTGACTGAACTACCCAGGTGCCCCTAAAAGCCTCTTATAAATACAAGTATTGTTGTTATTGGAAGAACATTAGTTATGTAATACATGTCGATCTCTTATATAGTATACACCTAGAGAAATGGGTTATGCTTTTATTTTTTTTAATGTTCTATTTAAGATTTTTAAAAATATTTCAAGTTTTTAAATTTTAGTTAACATACAGGGTAAAACTGTTTTCAGGAGAATTATTTTTTAATTTTTTTATTTAAATTCAATTTAGTTAACTTATAGAGTATTATTAGTTTCAGAGGTAGAATTTAGTGATTCATTGGTTTCATAGAACACCCAGTGCTCATTACATCACATGCCCTCCTTAATGCCCATCATCCAGTTACCCCATCCCCCCACACACCTCCCCTCCAGCAACCCTCAGTGTGTTCTCTATAGTTGAGACTCTCTTATGCTTTGCCTCTCTCATCTAAACTTCCATTAAATCTGACTTTAAATGAAATGCAGACAGACATTATCTTCATATATTTTGTTTTTATTCTCTCAGTGTTGACATATTTTCAATTAGCAATTGAATGCATAAGGTCCTCACATGAAGCAATGTGGTGTCCTCCAAATATGGTCACCAGTTATCTGTAATGCAACTGACTAGGATAAGAAATGCAGAAAGTAACTATTATTACCTGTATGACCTTTTCAGCTCAGGTCACACTAATTTGAACATTTCGATTATTCAGCCAAGTCTGTGCTGAAATTTTTCTTTCTGTTCTCTCTGGTGAAACTAGTTGTTTAAGCAAATGAAAGTATAAATAAAATAAGGGTTCATGGGAGAAACTTTAACATTTTTTAGAAGTTTTGAATACATCCCCATGCAACAGAACAAGAAATGTAATAATTACATATAAGCAATCACCTGTTACCTAAACTTACATACCTCCTTAAAAAAAATTTTAGTGATTTCCCAGACATTTACAATATACATATTTGATTAGTTAAGCCACCTTCAAATACTAGGAAAGTGCACCACATGGCATGCCAGATGGCATTTAAATTGCTTTCATTATATAATAGATGGAAATGAAAACAAATTTGAGCTACAATTCTCTACATTTCAGTCTATTTTCATTCATTCAGACTGGCCACTCACTTGGCCTCCCTTTACTCTTAGAGTCTGGACTACAAGAAATGTTTTGTATCTTGATTTGAGTGAGGGTTACACAGGTGAACACATGTGTAAAATTCATTGTGTCCTTGATTATATCTATGTTACACTTTAATTTTTAAAATGTGATGCACAGTCGAAGTCTCCATCAATGTTCTCCCCGAAGGCAGTACCACGTTACAGAAAATATGGAGGGAGCATATTTTGAAGGTTGTCTGGCCTCCTTGTGTCAACACTCAGAGCTCAAGAGGCTGGAGTCTCTGCTGATCAGTTATCATCACTCCAGTCCTAGAATGCCTTTGTTGTTCCAGCCAGCCCACTTATAGATATTGTCTACTGCTCAAAAAAAGCCAGACTCACACCAAGAAAGAGGTATCTTGCCAATGAAACAATAACTTACAGCCCACGTGGCAACTGGGGGATGGTGGTGGGTATTTTGTATCTTAGTCAGATAGGAAGAATTCCATCTTAATAATGATGGGAGATCTCAGCAAACTGAGAATCATTCACATTCACTTATTCATCAGGCATTTACTCCGTGCTCATTATGTGCCAGACTCTATGCAGGAATACCCAGTCATTACTCCAAGGAGCTCACTGTATTTAGGAATAAACAAGCAGTTATAATGTAGCAACATGGTAAATGTGAGAGAGGGAATTGCAGATTCTTGCAGTTGCTAAACTAAAAAATCTAGGAGTCCTGTGAATGGGCACAAAGAATTATTGAGGACTGGCAGAAATATTCTATATTTCTGTATTTAATGGTGGCTTCATAGGTGTAAACATCTATCTACACCCATCTAGTTGAACACTTCAAAAGAATGAAGTTTATCAATAAGTTGATTAAAGTCTAAGTTCTCCTTTTCTCTCCTTTTCTCTCCTTTTCTCTCATCCCAAACTTATGTGTATGTGTGTTCCATTCAACATCTAAAACCCATCTCATTCCGTCACCATTCCATCCCATTCCATCTTGTCCATCACCACCACTTTTGTCCAAGCCACCACCACATGTGGTCTGATGACCATGGTAGCCTCCTGACTGGTCTTCTAACTCTATTCTTGCTCCATAGAATCCATTCTCCACATCTGTTTATAATGTAAATCTAGATCTTATTTCTTTGTTTAAAACTTTCAAATAGCTTCTAATCACAAATCACACTTAGCATAAAACTCAAATTCCTTACCAAGACCTTCAAGATGCTACATCAGGAATTTTAAAATTTTTGGTCTCAGGACCAAAAATCACACTCCTAAAAGCTAATGAGAAACACCAAGAGCTGAGGTATAGCTATTGATAGTTACCATATTACAAATTAAAGATGAGATATTTTTATGCCTCTTTAAAAAATAATTTTTAGTGGTTGCTCTAGAATTTACATATCTTTAATCTACCCTCAAATAATATACTGCTTCACGTGGTGTGCAAGGAAGTTACAAAAGTATTTTCTAGTTCCTCTCTCCTTTTTGCTATTGTTTCATACATTTTACTCAGACATTTTCCACAAATAAACAATATATTATTACAACTTGCTTTAGACAATAAGTTATCTTTCAGAGCAATTTAAAGTGAAAAAAACTTGATATTTACATTCATTAATGCCATTTTTAGTGCTCTTCGTTTCTTCATAGAGATCTAAATTTTTTATCTGGAATTATATTCTTCTGCCTGAAGAACTTCCGGTAACATTTTTTATAAAACAGTTTCACAGTAATGAATTCTCTCAGGTTTTATTTGTCTGAAAAAGTCCTTATTTCTCTTTTATTTTTGAAAGATATTGTCTGCTGGGTATAGAATTCTGGGATGACATTTGTTTTCAGTGCTTTAGATGTCACTTCATTGTCTTCTGGTTTGCAGAATTCTGATAAGGAGTCTCTTTTATCTTTGTTCCATTTTATATAATGTATCTTTTTATTCTTACACTAACACAAGATTTTCTCTTCATCTTTGGTTTTCAGAAGTTTGAGTATGATGTGTCTAGGTTTTAGTTTTTGTTTGGTTTGGGTTTTTTGTTTTGTTTTGTTTTGTTTTGTTTTGTTTTGTAATCCTACTTGGTGTTCCCTAAGTTTCTTAAATCTATAATTTGGCATCCTTCATTAATTTTGGAAAATTCTCAGCTATATATTTCAAATATTGTTTCTGCCCTGTTCTTTATCTCTTCTCTTCCCAACCACATGTATATTAATTAGATCATTTGATATTTTTCCACCACTCTTAGATGCTCAATTTTGGGCTGTGTTTTCCACTTGTGTTTCAGAATGGATAAATTTTACGGGCTACCTTCAATTTCATTGATTCTTTCCTGAACTGTATTGAGTCAACTGATAAACTTGTCAAAGGTATTCCTGTTTTTCCTCTGCAGCATTTCCATGTGATTGTTTCTTATAATTTCCATTTCTCTGCTGAAGTTCATCATCTGAAATATTGTATATTGTCCATTTTTTTCTACTGGAACCTTTACTATATTAATCCTATTAATGTTAAATCCCTTTTGATAGCTCCAACTGAAGGACCTGGGTTAGGCTTCATGCCTTTCTCACAGAGGTTGCTGTGCCCTTCCTTCAGGCATGCACCACAAAAGAGCTTTACCCTGGACTCGAATTCTGCCTCCAGTGTTTCTCATGAGTGCCCAGTGAGGTCTATGAAAAAGAGCCTGTGAGCAGGTGTCAAGCCTTCTTCACCCTGAGCTTCCTAGGGTTTCTATACTTTCATATTATCCATCCCTAGCCTTTATTCCATTTATTAAAAAATTTATTTTGACATTTTTCTTATCAGCTTGTATGGCTCATGTACCATCTCTCATTGGAAGCACCTGTCTTTCCTTAGAGATCAGATTAGTACATTGCCCTGAGTCCTCACACATGTGAGGGATTCAAGAAAAACTGTGGGTAGCCTCTGGAAAACTTTGCCATAGGTTCATGAGAGAATGGAAGTAAAAAAGGCAAATAACCTTTAGTATTATTGTGAAAATCATTTTAACGCTGTGGACTCTCTGAATGGCTTTGGGCATTTTGAGTAGTCTTTGAGGCTTGATATCCTCCATGATCCAATCTCACCCACCTTTCTGACATTATCACCAAACACCCAGTTTCTGCACTACAGTCAACTTGTTATTGTCCAAATTTCACCTTGAAAGTACCTACTCAAAGAGGTTTTCCATGATCACCTCAGTCTAAAGAACCTATATACACATATCCACTTTAAGACATTTTATATCACATCACACTATTTTCTTCTTTCAAAAATTATTTGGATTTTCAATATTTTTATTTGCAAATTTTTTTATCTTCCTCCAACTTTTTGGTGTGTTTGCTACAATATCTAGAGTAATTAGAACAGCCTCTGTTGCATAGTAACTCCTCAAAATATATGTGAATAAAATGTCTTAGACTATTTTATTGACCAAATAGTATCAATCATTATCAAGCTAATTGTGTCTTTTAAAACTATTAAAAACAGGAAACAACTCCCAAGGGGTTGTTCCACTGTCCAGGTATGGTTAGTATATAGTTGGAAATGTTCTTTGAACTGAGTTGGTTTTTAATCTAGGCCCAGTTGAACTCACTTCAGAGACAGGCTTAGCCACCAGAGATATAGAAGCATGGCTGAGAATCTAAAATATGATTTCAACACATGATAAAGCAAGGCTGTTTCAACAGCGTGGGAGGTGCTATTCCCTAAACAGCCAACACTGGTTTTCTATATCACACTACCTGGCAAATCATTGTTTTCTTTTCAATAATCTTTGGCTTACCATCCTTAGGCAATGTGAAAAACTAAAAGGGGAACTTTGAGCCAGGAGGCTGATGGAAATCCCCTGGTTTGCAACCGTGCTCTAACTGGATCCCCAAAATGATATTTCAACAAATAAAGATGTCAGGAGTGAATGTAGACTCCAGAACTGGGGGAAAAAACCATGATTAGGTGTCTGATTAATTGTTTTTCCCCTTATGGAAGACTATGGGAAATGAAAAAGGAAAAAAAAAAAAAGAAGGAGAAGCACAGCTCTTTTTAAATGTGATTTTTTTTGGCAAGAAATTAAATGCTGATAATTTGGGGTTTTTCACAAGTTGAATAGAAGCTTTAGAAATAACTCTTACTCAACTTTCCTAATGCAATGATCACTTTTTCCTCAGCTGTCTGATTTTAAATGTATGTTACCAAGTGGCTGAATTGTTTCTCTAAGGTGTTGATTAGGGCACATAAGGAAGAGGGGAAGAAAACAAAGTAAGTGATCCATGCCAGTCTCCAATGGTCTGAAAAGTCTGCAACTCAGTCCTAGAGAAAGGGCATAATATGATAGGGAATGAATATGGGGCCAAAATCTAACCTATATTCATATATATATTATATTATATTTATACATATATAATACATATACTAATATATATTAAGTAATGTATACTGATACATTACTGAGCCCTTACCATGAGACAGGTGCTATGCTAAGTGAATAATGGTGAGCAAGACAGATATAGGCTTCAGAATGTAGGAAGAAAATGAGGATATAATTATATATGCAAATTACTATATAATGTAAAATAGAATATGCTATGAGGAAAACAAATAATTGGACATATAAGATTGAAACTCAGAGGAGAGATCAATAATGGAGAGGAAAATTGGTGCGACTCAACATACAGGTGTTTTCTTAAGGCTATGATGAACAGACAGCTGAGCTAGGGTGACTGAATAAGTACAAGACACAAGGAACCAAAGATCACTATGATTTACAGTGTGGTTCATAGGTAGAGAAGCCAGCAAATAGGGTTAATTTAAAAACACAGGAGAAAAATCAGGAAAGGGCCATACCATAGAAACCAAGTGGGTTCAAGGAATGGATACTAATGTCAAATGGTGTGGAAAGGTCCAATAAAATGGATGTTGAATTAGACAACATAGAGGTCACTAGTGACCTAAATAAGATCACTTTTATTAGTGCAATAGAAGCAGAAGCCAGATCAAAGCAAATTGAAGAATAATGGGGCTTATCTGTACCAAGTTGAACTGAACACACATCTAATTCACTTCCTCCCAAAACTTCAGTAAACAACAACAGGGTTGTTTTTGTCGTTGTTGTTGTTGTTTTTAAAAGATGCAAGCCTACAAGGATGGAGAGAACAAGAGAAAAGACAATAGCAACACAATTTGGAAGCTTGAAAGCAGATGGATGCATGGCAACTGGCTTAGCAGACACAGGAAGGCTGAATTCTAAGCTACTCATGAGAAAATCTGAGCACAAACCAATTGACACTGGAGAGTCCTCAACAGACACAGGAATTAGGAATAGCTAGTAACTCTAGAACTAAGGGATTTGGGAAGTTTACTAAAACAAAAAGGACTGGGTCAAAGTTGTTTAAAAATCAGATGCCTAGATTCTCTCCATTTTACCTTGTTGAATAACTATCCCTCTGCTCCGCTATAGAAGTCTAAAGGGTGTTTCTATATAGAAAATAAAACAGAAGTTCTCTGGATTAGTTGAGAAAGTAAGTGCTGTCAAGAAAACTGGGCAAATTAAATGACCATATGCATATTCAGGGGCACCTGAGTGGCTCAATCAGTTAACCGACTGACTCATGATTTCGGCTCAGGTGATGATCTCGTGGGACCTGAGATTGAGCCCAGTCACTCTGTCTCTCAAATAAATAAATAAATACAACTTTAAACTAAATAATAAATAAATAAATAGATAAATGCATGCATATTCAATGCTGAATGAAGAGATTCCCTATCTCTCCTTTCCTGCTTGGCTCCAAGATCACAGGGATCTAGAAACTACTCCTTGAGACTCTTCCCAAGAGAACCTGATCAAATCAAGGGAAAAAAGATCTAAAGATACTTACACTGAAGGTTCATGCAAAAATGACCCACCTGGATGCCCTGAAGTAGAGCTCAAAGTTGACAAGCATAGTCACACATTCAGGTTATCCCATTGGTTCAGTGCCCCCAACTCCCAATCATGAGCATATGGTCAAGATAAATGGAAGACAGAGGCCATTAAAATATATAGGAGGAAAAAAGAAACTTGAAGGAAATGGACACTACACAGAAAGTAAACTTCAAAAGATTCCCATTTTTAATACCTTCCAAATGGTAAAGTATATATATATATGTGTGTATATATATATATATATATATATATATATATATATATATATATGGCCTTCATAACAAAAACCATGCTCTTGAAAACTAAATACATGATAACAAAAATTTAAAAATTATGTAGAAGAATTGGAAGACAGAATTAAGGAAATCTCTCAGAAAGGACAGCTAAAATATACATACAGAGAAAAAACAGAAGAGGGAAAAATAAGAAAACTTAGAAAAAGTCTGGGAAGTCCAACTTCTAAGAAATAGCAGTGCCATAAACAAAAGAGATTAGAAATCATCAACAAAATAACTCAAAGATTTCCTGAAGGACATTAGTAATTAGACTGAAAGACTCACTGAGTGCCAAAACCAAAAGATTAAATAAACACATCACTGGGGATAAAGAATCTATGGATTTTCAGAAAGAGAAGAAAAAAAATAATAGGTCAGAAACAAAGCGTTAGAAATCAGAATGGCTTTGCACTTCTCAGTGTAGCACTGGAAGCAAGGAAAATGATTTTCAACCTAGAATTCTGCACTTAGTTAAGCTGGGAGTCAAGAAAGAGGGTAGGAGAGTCACAATTAAATATGCACATCCTCAAAGAAATGTACCTTCTGTGTAACCCTTCTTCGAAAGCTACCAAAGGATAAGTTCCATCAAAAATTAGAAGAGGGGAGTGGGGGGATGGGGTAGCTGGGTGATGGGTGATGGGTATTAAGGAGGGCACGTGTTGTGATGAGCACTGGGTGTTATACGAAACTAATGAATCATTGAACACTACACCAAAAACTAATGATGCACTATATGCTGGCTAATTGAACATAATAAACATAAATATTTTTTTTAAAAAAATGAGAAAATAAACTAAGAAAGAGAGATCCAATCACAGGAGAAAGACAAAGGAAAGAATCCTGGGATGGCAGGGATGGGAGAGCACCAGACAAAGAAAGCTGTGAGTACAGATTTGTTCAGTGTGACTATGGAAACGGAAATCCTGAGGCTGCCATCACCAAGACACTCACTGCCAGTTTATCCTGAGCGGAAGATGGAATGCCCCAGATTCTTAACTGCACTTGGCCAGCATAAACAATGTGCTGATGCGTTCCTGCTCCCCTCTGTCCTTGATGCATGGATCAGCTGAGGACATTTCACCATACAGAATAATTCTGCTTTGACATACTCCTCAAAGGGAGGTCATGGTTCACTTAAAAGCAGAATATACAGAGCAGACCAAATCTGTTGACCATATTTCTACTGATGTCAGAATCTGTGCCAATGCCCCAACGTGGGGAGCCCTGTTTTCCTGGCTCTCTGCTAACCTTGTTCACTTACTTCGACAGAAGAGACACTTAAATTTTCAAGAAAGTTAAAGCCAGAGTATGACCCAGAAATGCTGTTGAGTCTCTCTTTACCTTTGCCCTTCCTCTAATAA
The DNA here is from genome assembly GCF_004348235.1 of Phoca vitulina. NCBI lineage: Eukaryota > Metazoa > Chordata > Mammalia > Carnivora > Phocidae > Phoca > Phoca vitulina. Next base: position 21,626,517 of record NW_022589716.1, read on the forward strand.
TGACAATATTGTCCTTTCCTCAAACAGCAAAGCTTATGTTTGCTTAGGAGTTTTTCAAAACCAAACAACAGGTTAATACATATAAGTGTGATAAATATAAAAGATGGGGAAGGGGATAATTAATGCAAAAGTCATTATATGCTTACTTTGGGAGCAGGGAAGGGAGAGAGGGGCTAGATTGAGGAAGGCCACATAAGAAGATTCTAAAATATGAATAGTATTCTACTTCTCAAGTTGGAAAATGGGTGTCTGGGTGTTCATGTTATTTTTATTCTTTAAACTGTATCCATACATTTTATACACTTTTCTGTATATGCAAGATACATTTGAAATTTTCAAAAATATATATTTTTAAATTTTATTTTATTTTATTGTTATGTTAGTCACCATACATCATTAGTTTTTTGATGTAGTGATCCACGATTCATTGTTTTCATATAACACCCAGTGCTCCATACAGTATGTGCTCTCCTTAATACCCACCACTGGGCTAACCCATCCCCCCACCCCCTCCCCTCTAAAACCCTCAGTTTGTTTCTCGGAGTCCATAGTATTCATGGTTCATCTCCCCCTCAAATCCCCCCCTTCCTTTTTCCCTTCCTTCTCCTAATGTCCTCCATGCTATTCCTTATGTTCCACAAATAAGTGAAACCATATGATAATTGACTTTCTTTGCTTGACTTATTTCATTTAGCATAATCTCCTCCAGTCCCATCCATGTTGATGTAAAAGTTGGGTATTCATCCTTTCTGATGGCTGAGTAATATTCCAGTGTACATATGGACCACATCTTTATCCATTCATGTTGAAGGGCATCTCGGCTCTTTCCACAGTTTGGCTATTTCAGACATTGCTGCTATGAACATTGGGGTACATATGGCCTTTCTTTTCACTACATCTGTGTCTTTGGGGTAAATACCCAGTAGTGCAATTGCTGGATCATAGGGTAGCTCTATTTTTAATTTTTTGAGGAACCTCCACACTGTTTTCCAAAGTGGCTGTACCAACTTGCATTCCCACCAACAGTGTAAGAGGGTTGCCCTTTCTCCACAACCTTTCCAACATTTGTTGTTTCTTGCCTTGTCAATTTTTGCCATTCTAACTGGTGTAAGGTGATATCTCAATGTGGTTTTGATTTGAATTTCCCCGATGGCTAATGATGATGAACATTTTTTCATGTGTCTGTTAGTCATTTGTATGTCTTCTTTGGAGAAGTGTCTGTTCATGTCTTCTGCCCATTTTTTGACTTGATCATTTGTTTTTTGGGTGTTGAGTTTGAGAAGTTCTTTACAGATCTTGGAAATTAGCGCTTTGTCTGTAGTGTCATTTGCAAATGTCTTCTCCCATTCTGTGGGTTGCCTCTTTGTTTTGTTGACTGTTTTCTTTGCTGTGCAGGAGCTTTTTATTTTGATGAAGTCCCAAAAGTTCATTTTTGCTTTTGTTTCATTAGCCTTTGGAGACGTATCTTGAAAGAAGCTGCTGTGGCCGATGTCAAAGAGGTTACTGCCTATGTTCTCCTCTAGGATTTGGATGGATTCCTGTCTCACATTGAGGTCTTTTATCCATTTTGAGTTTATCTTTGTGTATGGTGTTAGGGAATGGTCGAGTTTCATTCTTCTGTATATAGCTGTCCAATTTTCCCAGCACCATTTATTGAAGAGACTGTCTTTTTTCCATTGCATATTTTTTCCTGCTTTGTCGAAGATTATTTGACCACAGAGTTGAGGATCCATATCTGGGCTCTTTATTCTGTTCCATTGGTCTATATGTCTGTTTTTGTGCCAGTACCATGCTGTCTTGGTGATCACTGCTTTGTAATACAGCTTGAAATTGGGCAACGTGATGCCCTCAGCTTTGTTTTTCTTTTTCAACATTTCTTTGGCAATTAAGGGTCTTTTCTGATTCCATACCAATTTTAGGATTGTTTGTTTAAAAATATTTTTTATCATGAAAAAAGTAAGAAAGGGAAATTGAGAACTGGAGTTATTATGGTTTGCTTATGAAGGTAAACAAAAAAATGAGGTAATAGCCAGCAGAGAAGGTGGAGTAAAGGGAAGATTTTATTTTAATGAGAGATTTGAAAGTATGTTTTCATGATAAAGGTTTTATCCAATAGAGAATTTGGCGATGTCAGGAACACCAAGAGCACCAAAGCGGCAAAGACCATCTGTAAACTTATTGCCTATTGCTCCATAACATAAATCCCCAACTACAGCCATTTGTTCCATTATATGTAATTTATTTGAAAATATTTTAACAGGTTATATACTATACAGGTGTAAGAGTATAAATTAAATCTAATCTAGAATCTAGAGTCAGGTAGATTTAAATCTGAAGAATACTAATCAGGTTAGTTAACATTTGAAAAGCTCTAATCAGAAGTCCATAATTGAGAAGTTCTACAGCAAGCATGTCAAATATCTCTATCTAAAGTTACACCACAGGCAATGAATCATGGAACACTACATCAAAAACTAATGATGTAATGTATGGTGATTAACATAACATAATAAAATAAAATTTAAAAAAAAAGAGGGGAAAAATAAATAAATAAAGTTACACCAGAGGGTTCATCAATCAGCCTAACAGATGTCAGAAGTAAATTTTTCATTGGTGAAGTGAATGATATTCAAGGTACGTAGTACATTTTAAATGCTACCAAGGAGTTTTCCCCTTACAAAGATAGGGCATAGGAATGTGGTGAGCCCAGCGGCCTGACAATGTTAGGGATGTCATTCATACATTCATACATACATGGTGTATGTAAGATACCAGGGCTGTTTCTGCTGCCTGATACAATGAGGTCCGTTAAGCCTAACTCAGGCATTGCCACATTTGCCTTGGAGTGACTCTTACTCAAGGTGTTGGCCAGAGAACCTAAAACAACAGGGTTAGCAACAGGATTACAGAAGAGGCTTGTATTGTAAACGTTCACACATGGGGCAGAAATCAGTTTGAGCCATGCTCTCATTAATGCCATACCACCTGATAGAAAAATTTATATGTAGGTGAAGAGACATCCACTTCCCACCCAGATCTTCTTGTCAAAGGTTATTTACTGAATGGTCTTGACAAATGTCAATGAACACATTAGGTCCATTTGTGATGCTTATGCAGCTTACTCACTGGATAAACAACAGATTCAACTTCCTTTTTGGATTAAGGCCTTTCTTTTACTGTTCCTTGCTCAAAATGTCCTGTCTTCTCTTGTACACCAAGCCCACTCATCTTAATACATTATCAGAACCACTCAAGTAATTAGATAATTCATATTGCAACACTTCCTGACAACTCAACTGTATGCTCCTAAGTTGCAGAAATTCTGTTGCTCAGTTTTCTTAATTGTAATAACAAGAATCATCTCTACCTCTCACTCTTGTACTGACCATGTGCCAGGCACTGCTCTATGTGTTTAATATGAATTAACTCCTATAATCTTCACAGTAGCTCTAAATGGCAGGTACCATTAATATCCACATTTTACAGAAGAGGAAACTAAGTCACAGAGTAGTTAAGTAAGTTGTCCAAAGTCACACAGCTGTCATTCAAACCAAGCCAGTTGGGGTCTAGAACCCAGACTCTTAACCACTATTGTGAAACTTCTAACCTGCCGAACTGTAAAATAATAAATTTGTGTTGTTTTAATCCATGAACTTTGTCACTCTTTGTTATATCAGCAATAGAAAACTAATACAACTTATATTCCCTCCACATCCATTCGAAACACAAGCACAATTTTCTGCACATCGTAAACTTTAACAAGTAAAGATGTGAATGAATACATATTTGTTGAATTTATTTCAACTACCAAAAAGGATTTAAGATGCAGGAAACATAAAAATATAGTTACCATAAGGAAAAAAATTACATAAATGTGAATTTCAAAGAGGCAAGGATACCAATCATAGAGACCAGAGAGCTTGATTCTGGACCTCATTTGATCTAGAAATGCCTGCAGGACCTGAACAAGTTTCTAATTTCTTTCTATGTCGAAGAATAAGGGAGTTGGGCCAGGTCATCTTGGACTTCTTTCTGGTATTAGAATGTCTTTCTAAATATTTTTTCTTTCCATTTATTTGGATCAAATAATAATGTGCCCAGTATTTCCTTTGAGATAGTCAAAATATATCATCACAAGCAGGGCTAATAATCAGATTCATGATGAAATGCACAAGGAAATACTCAAAGCTGACCTTAAAGGACCACTACCTAATATAAACCCAAGGTTTCCTCCCTCTACTTTAACTGATCCTGCTCAGTGGCTTGCCATTCATCACAGAAACTGATCACACAAACCACAAGGGCGTCGATCATATTTCTTGAGTCTATGCATTTGTATAACCTCATTGTCTCTATAGAGTGCACAGAATAAGAATTTCTGACAACATCTCTTTCTCTGCTGAAAAATAATAGACGTTTGTATAATACCAATGATACTGGTCTTCTGATGGCCAGCTCAGTGGTTTATAGTTTCCAATAGAATATGCTTTTATGTATTGTCTTTCAAACAGTACTGTTACTGTCAAATATAATGGGAGAGTGTGCTGAGGAGCAGGAAGGGGACAGGGAAGGGATAAGAGAGAGGAAATAGAGGTTACAGTTGAGGGGGCTGGGAGATGCTTGAAGCTATTTGGCCTTGTGTCCACAATTGACAAAACCATTTGAATTTTTGTGGGTTTTGCAGCTCCAGCTAGAATTCACTTCAGATAATGAAAAAAATATATATATGAAAATTAGATGCAGAGAACTGAGCAAAACAATCGTGATGTGCAGAAGAGTGGAGTTCTCAGGACCAAACTCTGCTGCAAACTTTTGTGCAGACAATGTAGGTTGAGAACTGTGTACATTCTTCAAAGCCGAAGAGAGTAGTCAATGATGAGCGAAACATCCAAAGGAAACCCCTGCAGGGTCACATGAAATTCTTTTCTTAGCAAACAGTGAGACTGCATCCAGTTTGGGTTATAGAAAACACAGCCAAGACATTTTTTTTGTTTTTGAATATCTTCATCTAATGAAGGGATAAGGATATGGGAGGGGAGGAAGAGAAGGAGAAAACTCTACTAGAGATGCAAACATTGTCAGATGACTAGGCAGAAAAGAGGCATGAGATATGTTAACAGAGATTTCTGGGAATGGACCCTTTGGGTATCAAAACAAAGCCAAAGTACAGGCTGAGAAGAAAAAGGAAAGAAAGATCAAGAAGACAAGAAGCGGGAGAAAAACAAAAAGTGATCAAAATTGTGGAGAAAGAGAATGGAAAATACTAAAAAGAAAATGAAAGCAAGGAAAGGAAGTAGGAAACAGAGAAAGTGGAGGCTGGCTTTCCGTCCTTCCAAGGGTGCACATTAGTACATTCCAAACCCTTCTTTAGAGTCTGATCCATCATTGCCTCCACCTTCTTTTCTTTTCCAGTTCTTCCCAGGCCAGAATAGGGCAGAAGAGAAGCTGGCGGGAGAGACGTCCAGGTTCCCTTCACTTCCACGATAAGAGGGATGCCCAACTTGCTTTTCTATCCCACCAAGACAGCAAAAACATGGGGTCACCACAAAAGGTACTGTTATAAGACAACATACCATGGGTTTCCCTAAAGGAAATCTGGGTGCTGTCAGAAAAGGCAAAAGATGGTAGGAAATCAAAATACAATCAATGTCCACAACAGAAATGATTCTCTGAGCTAGCCCTATCTTACACTGAACTCTAACCACTCAAAACTTAGTGAGAAATAACTGATGAGCAGGGACCCCAAAATAAATATTCAAAGGTCTGTGAAAGACGATTTTTAAAAAAAGTTTCCCGACTTCATCTCACAGATCAAGACTATTAATAAAATCTCAATGTAGTTTTTCTTATGCTATATGTTCCAATAAATTCCTAGATTAACTGAACTCTTCTTAAAATTCCCATTAAAAACATAAAAACCCTGATTTTTCATCCCTTGAAAATTAGCTATAATACAAGCTCATTCTTGTAGTTCTTATATTTATGTTTTCCTGTGTTTTATACTATGCCCGCTTGTCAAGAATTAGGTATCTTAAATTTTTTCATTTGGAAACAGAGTGATGCTTTTTGCTTTTGGCTCATGGCATTAATATTTTTATCTTAAAAAAATTTCTTTCAACATTTTTTCTTCATGAGAATGCTATTTAGGTCTCCCAGAATCTGTTATATTATAATGATTTACATCTAAGATTATATACAATTATTGTAAAATGCATTTACAAATGACTACATGGCAAATATTTACATATATATACTTGCAGGCAGGTATATATTGAATATTCAATATTCACATATATTCAATATTTACCTTATAGATAAATTTGGTCAGATTCTATGTGAAGTAGATGATTATTAAGATGTCAAAATCTGGTTCTATGACTATGGTTTTATAACTTCAGGATAATTGTATGCTGATAAGGATTGATGTCTAGAAATGTTAAGTGAAAAAAAATAAGATGTGCAATATACATAGTTTGATCTTATTAAATAAAAAGAAAACATAATTGTAGATGTGTACATTAGTCAAGTGCAGAATGGTTTTGCTGCAGTAACTAATTAATCCAACATCTTAGTAATTAAATACAACGAAGGTATATTTTTCTCATACTACATGAATCACACAAATGTGCAGGAAGAGAGAGCTCTAATCTATACAATCATCAGGGACCCAGGCTGACAGACATTCCACTATTTTGAATCTGCACTACTTGGAATAGGGGGCCTTCTCAGTCTTTGCAAGAAAGGAAGAAAGCTCATAGAGAACTCATACTACTATTTTATCCATCAGCCCAAGAAAGACACATGTCACTTCTTACAGCATACAAGCCTAAGCTATTCCTGTGGCCCATCTGAGCTACAAAGGAACTGAATGGGTAGAGCACATGAGTATCCAGTTAGCAGTAAATGTTTCTGACACGTTATCTAAAATGCAAATAAGAAGTTCCAGAAGGAAAAACAATATTTAATGGGTGTCTCTGGAACGGGGAATCAGATTAGGGAAAGAATGGAGACAAATTGTTCATTTTATATTATACACTTCTAAAATTTTTGTATTTTTAAAATAAAAAACAAGTTTCACACTGGCTATTAAATAAAATATTTTAGACACTGTTAATGAGTTATTTTATGATAATCCAGTTAGAATGAAACTGGTAAATAAGTGGTTAAAAAGCAATATACAAGGAGTTTCCATCAATGGCTCAGCTTCAAGAATGGGCCTAGTTTTCAGGGATCCGCCAGGGCTCTCTATGATTTAGTGGCTGTTGTTTGATCAATGGCTGAAATGATAGAGTGGAGAGCTTGCTGATTAAATTCATGGATAAAGCTATGTTAACTAAAACTTTGAGAGCCGTGATTAAGATCCAAACCAACCTGTCAGAAGTGAGCTATGGCCAAGTGTGGGGTGTGAGTGCACTTGGGAGTGAAGAATGAATCTCTGAAAACAGCAAGGGTCAGACAAAAGTACTTCAGTGCCTCTGGATTTAGTGTAAATCACATGCCAGATGAACGTCTGGAATAAAAGGGGTTCCTCCAAGAAATGTGGCACTACTATGGCATTTCAAATGTTAAGGGAAGACAGGATCGAAAAGACAGGAACATTCAAGGCTTGCTGTATTCAAGGTCATTAGGAAAGAATATATATTTGCTGAATATGCCACTATGGTGGCAAATAAAGCAGACATTATCATGGTCTTCATGAAGTTTGGAGACTAGCTAATTTCTTTACACCCTTCTTGCTCTTGGTACCTAGCTTGATTGTTCTCTTAAGGTGCTATTTTTCAAAGTGTGGTCTAGGACCCAGCAGCAACAGACTCTCCTGGGAGCTGATAAGAAATGAAGGCTCTGAAGCCCAATTTCAGACCCACTGAATCAAAATATGCTTTTTGAACAATGTTTCCCACATGGTACATGTCAACATTCAAATCTGGGAACAAAGGGCCTAAGTTCTATCTGCCTGGCCCCCCACCCACCCTATGAAGGAGAAAAACTGCTTACTTATTGTTCAGTCTTCTCATCTTTGATGTTGTCTAAAATGAACAGACAAGAGAACTGAGAGGTAGGAGATGCTAAGCAGATATACATAATGAAGAGATGAGCTGAGGGGGAAAATGCAAAGGGAAAGATTTGGCAGGGTGATTCTGTGATGCATTTTAAGGAAATGTGGAGACAAGAAGGGGTGAGACATGGAGGGCAGTTGTAAATAAATATGGACAGAGATGGGGAAAGCAAATCTGAAGAATAGTTGTGCACTGTTCAATGAGTCTCCACCAGCCATTCTTTAAGAGATTTCAGAAAGATTTACATTTCTTCTTCATAGTCTTCCAGTTTCATTACTGGTGATTCTTCCATGTGAAACCAGAGGAGAGAGGGCCACTATGGACCTCAGCTTGAGATGAGTTACATATTTGTGGGCTTTCCTTGTCCTTTTTCAGACAGTAGGGTGGGAAAGGCAATAAAAATTCAAGCCCATTTCTACAAACTAAAACAAGCAGTTAGCATTCTAATCCATTTCCAAAAAGGAGGGATAGTTTTTTTTCATTACTTCACAATGATTTCATTGACTTTCATCCATTTTTGCACGGAATTATTTAATAATGCTAAATTACAGCTACATCCCCAAGTAGCTGTAATTTAGCAGTCACAATAGGGAGGGAGGGACAAGACAGATACTTCAAGCTGGTTTTAGCTCTGTGTTTCTAAGGCTAGTGTGGATGAAAATAAATAAAAATAATCTCCAACTTGTGGAACTTAAACATCAGTAAGAATATTTCAGCTCTGGTTGTTAGCTAAGTGAGCTGCTTCAGAATCAACTGCCTTTATTCTTTATATGTACATAACAGAGTATTGATTTTGGAGCCTATACAAGTAAAGGTGATGCTGGGAAAGGGAATTTATAAACCACTTGGTAAAATATAAAAAACCCAATTCCCGTGACTGCTGTATATAATCTGTGTATTTCAAAAAAAAATTATAAAAACAAAAAAACTCCCATAAAAAATCTTTAAAGGTTATTGGAGATGAAGTGATGGCTTCCCCTAGAAAACAACTCTCATAAAATACATTTTTAAAACAACTCTCAGGGGTGCCTGGGTGGCTCAATCATTAAAGCATCTGCCTTCACCTCAGGTCATGATCCCAGGGTCCTGGGATCGAGCCCCGCATCGGGCTCCCTGCTCCGCGGGAGGCCTGCTTCTCCCTCTCCCTCTGCCCCTTCTTGTGTTCCCTCTCTCATTGTGTTTCTCTCTGTCAAATAAATAAATAAAATCTTAAAAAATAAAAATAAAATAGCTCTCAGATTAGGAAAAAATAAGAGAAAAGCTTCTTGGCTCTTTTGCTCTTTTTGATGCTTGTTTGATTTGAGCTCATGGTTGGGTATTTTTAGGACAACAAAAACAAAGAATTTTGTTTTAATTTAAGCACAGTCTTTGTTTTCTTTTCTTTTTCTTTTATTATTATGTTATGTTAATCACCATACATTACATCATTAGTTTTTGATGTAGTGTTCCATGATTCATTGTTTGCATATAACACCCAGTGCTCCACGCAGAACGTGCCCTCTTTAAGACCCATCACCAGGCTAACCCATCCCCCACCCCCCTCCCCTCTAGAACCCTCAGTTTGTTTCTCAGAGTCCATAGTGTCTCATGGTTCATCTCCCCCTCCAATTTCCCCCTTCATTCTTCCCCTCCTGCTGTCTTCTTCTTTTTTTTTTTAACATATAATGTATTATTTGTTTCAGAGGTACAGGTCTGTGATTCAACAGTCTTACACAATTCACAGCGCTCACCATAGCACATACCCTTCCCAATGTCTATCACCCAGCCACCCCATTTAAGCAAGTCTTTGACACTGCATTACCAGTATGTGATTCTGTTTGACTTAGACATATTACTATGCATTTAACCTCAGGACAATCTCAGAGACCTTCATGAGACTGGGTGCTCTTTCTCTCTGGAATGGTATTTTTTTTTATATATATTTCAATATTTTTTAATTTAATTTTATTATGTTATGCTAGTCCTCATACAGTACATTATTAGTTTTTGATGTAGTGTTCCATGATTCATTATTTTTGAATAACACCCAGTTCTGGGATGGTATTTAATTGACCAATGGAAAGAAGCCTTTAAAACACACACACACACACACACACACACACACACACACCAATGGTGAGAAAAGGGTTGAACTTCACCAAGATGTGGCATAAGTACTCAATTTTTATAAGAGTTATTATCACTAACTGCTGGTACAGATATGACTAAAGTCCTTCAGATTAAAAATAGAGAGGGAAGGAGGATAGAGCGACGATGGGAGATTGCTGATCTGAATGTTCTTTCCAATGACCTTATCAAGGTTTTAATATTTCAAGTGTTTCGCAGGTTATAATACAAACGTGGTGAAGGCAAAAAATTATGTTAGGTTGATTGCTGCTCTCAAAGCTAACCATAAACCTTCAAGACACAGCACTGTGTCTGGTAGTAGACTTTTAAATCCTCGGGCCATGCTTCACTGGCCGAATGTTTTCTGGCTTGGGGTGTTAGCATATGAATTCTAATTACAGTTAATACACTAATCCTAGGTACTGATCTCCAATCCCTCAGCCACAAAATCCATTGCCGAAATTGGCCAAAAGTCAAGGCCAGGGAGTTTTAGGGGAAAATAAATTGCTGAGAGGTACAAGATCCTGTTCCTTTTCTGCTTAAGTGGTTTCTCATGGCTCTTGGGATTAAGGTCAAAATCTTTAGGATGAATTGCACAGTACAACCTGGCAGCTCCCTAGTTAATGCAGTACCCACTCCTCCCCGAGCTTATCACTCTTCAGCTGTACTGGCCTTCTCCTGCCCTGGGGTCTTTGTTCAGATTGCTGGTCCCTGCCTGCTGCCTTTCTAACTCTCCTTCATCCTGCAAGTTGCAGTGTAAACATCACGCCCTCAGGAGAAGTCTGCCTGCAACACTCAATCTAAGTAGTTCCCTATGTTATGTGATCATAGGACCCTAACTTTTCCACGATAACATGTACCACAATGGCAGTTATACCATCATATATGCGATTGTTCTTTCCGACTGCCTCCTCCTGGGCTTTAAGTTCCTTAATCCCAGTAGTGTATCTGTCACATACAGATTCCAAAAATATTTGTTAACTGAATGAATGAAGAGATGAGTCAGTTCCATAAGCTACCTGAATACTTTATCTGTGCATCTCTAACAGCCCCTCTTATCACTATTATAATTTCTTAAGCTGTCTCCTCCATTTAATTGTATGATCTTCAGAGAGAGGGTTTTGTCTTTATGTATAGCTCAAGGCCTGGCTCATATAAGGTAGCTCAAAGATAAACCACTTGCAGACATATAGGAGGAAGACAGGGAGACAGAAGACTGATGACAAGAGGAAGGAAAAAAGGTAGGAATATGGTAAAAAGAGAAAAGGAAAACAGCAAAGGGTAGAATTTCTAAGGACTCAAAAGATAGTCATTACCTAGATAATTTTTAGTAAGTCCTTAAAGTAAGTTTGATGAAATACAAATACAAGAGAAAATTCATGATTAAAACCTTCCTTTGGAAGGAGAAAAGCCTTTTGCAACCCTTTTGGAGTTCATGCCAAACAAATGTGGCATGCTGACAGCATATTATAAATAATACTGATTAAAAAATTGTTTTTATAAAGACAAACAGAAGGCTAAAATTCCTGCTGGTAATATTCAAACCATTAATAATTTCGATTTCAGGTTAATACATTCTTGGGGGAAGAATAGAGGACTTCAGAGAGCATTTTAAATAGTTAGAAACCAATATATTACTGCTGGTATTAATGATTCTTGGGAAAATTCATGATGTCACTTGCTTTGAACAATATGAGCACCAGCTGTAAATGGTACAAAATTGAGACTAATGCCTAACTGTTCACATGCAAAACTCAGACTTGTTGAGGAGGACTTGCTAGGCAGCCCCAGATTGTGAGGCTCAATTATTAGCCCATTCTAATTGAAAGTGTGAAAAGATATTGCTCAAATACCATTGCAAGATGGTCCTTAGCCAGTGGTCTGGTCCTTAGCTACAAGAACCTCACCCAAAGTGTTGTTATGATGCCACAGCTTTCAATTGTATGTTGCAGATATTTTATTTGTTGATATTTTGTATTTTTTATAAGACATGTTCAAAACGTGTTTGGCTATACTCAATAGATGGTCCCCAGCAGAAAGTCTTCAACACTCTTACATTTTATGGGTTTTTAAAATTTTTTTTTTACACTGTGTGAAGAATTTTTAATTCTTAATATATTTCTGTTGACAGTCTTATGCTTTTTGTAGAGAAAATGGAAACAAACCTCTTAGTAAATGCTTCATTCACATTCAAAAAAAGATGTTAGAATATCTTTGACAGAATCCTAGGTCAAATCCAATGAGTCTCTAAAATAAAACCAAATCCTATTAATTTTACTTCCAAATTACATTTTTCATATCCACCCATTTCCCACTACAACAATCTCCTATCTGGGCTCCCAGCTTATATCCTTGGTCTCTTCAATCCATCCTCCACATGGCAGCCCAAGGGAACTTCTACAAACATAGATCTGACCTAATCACCCTTCATTGATTTTCCTTGCACTTAGGATAAAGTAAAACTTTTACCCTTACCTAAAATGTCTTTCCATCTTCTCCAAACTTATCTTGTATTACTCTCCATCTACCTTCTTTATATCTATTTTTATCTTAAAATTTAAGGTTTATTAACATCACGCACACATTTACCCTGGTGTCCTCACTCATCTTGAGTCATTCACCCACAGTAAGTGTGGCACTTATCTGGGTAAGGCCCAGCTCCTGTGGGTTTAGAGGTCAGCAGGAGAAGTTTAGATGCTATTTTCAATGAGAGAAGGAGGCATTAGAGGGTCTTGGTTAAGGTATGATCTGATCTATGTTTTTAAAGAGTTCACTCTGGATCTACGTGAAGAATGAAAAGGAAGGAAGTCAAAATGGCAGCAGGTGAGAACCACTCTAATAGATAGTAAGGTTTTTAAAACCCAATGCTAAGGTCCGAGCTAAAGGGAGAGTAATACTTGGCTGTTGAGTGAACATATTAACAATGAAGAAGCAATAAACAGTAGCACCAAAGAATGAGTCAAAACCGGGGGTGACTTATGGCCCATAGAAATTCACCCCATATCCATTTGTGACCCTTTGAGTCAGAAATCAGAACCACTGACCACTCCTGTTCTGGATGTCAGCCAGCCATATGCTCATATTTCAGACAGAGTGCATTTTATGATTAATCTTAATCCTCCTACCTTTCACAGACATAAATCATGAAAACATTTTACTGGAGGAGGGGAAATGGTAAATGATCTCTCCAAACAACGCTTTAAACTTCTTTTGATGAAAGCAAATTTCCAAACCCATATATTGGAGTGGAAACGGAAGGGTGGTAAACAAATACTCTACTTCTGCTTGTGAGATCTCAGAGGTGACCCCCTTATCTGTCATCACTGAACGAAGGATGTAACACAGACAAGATCTATACCCTCATTCTTGCCTCTACTTCCATCTAACTATAATCCAGAAGCCAGAAGTTGCCCAAGTTAAAACATGAGATTGCTGGTCTCTTCAACTTAAGTCCTCACGCACTTTCTTTTTCTTTTCTGTGCCTCATTTTTTCACTCTTGACATGGATGCCTGTCCCTGATTTGCAAATCTCCTTCCAGGGGCTGTCTAAATGGCAAGCTTCTTTGATCTATAGCCCAGTCAAAGGTAGGATCTGTATTTCCAACATCCAGCATAGGCTGCCTGCCTGTTGATATTAATCTTCTGCCTTTGCCAGGCATAGACAATAGGGGTTGGAGAGCGTTAATCTGAAGATTCACCAGACACCAAGGCATAAATCTGCCTGAGGGTAGGTAGACTTGTGGCATTTTCGATTTGCTCCTCTAAGAAGACTCTAGGCTCTATTTGATCCTCCACTGCCTTTGCCCTGAAAGACTGAATTACTCACAACTTTGAAATTCAGTTTCTTCAGAGTATCTCACATCCAGCAAAGCTGAGAAGGAGAACAAAAGCAGCACCCATTCACTTCAGAAACTGAGTCAGGAAACTCAAGGGTAGATATTTTACAGATATGATTATTTTGTTGTCTTGAGATGTTTTGCTTTCCAATAGAGTAAAGCAAGGGAAATGTTTCTCATTTTCTAGCCAAGTCCTTAATGAGCAATGCAGCATTGCTTATTACAGCTAATTCCAGTATCTAAGGCTGCTTTTTAAAAAAATCAAAGTTAGGGTAAAAATTCTCAATTAGAATTCAAATTATAAGAGAAAACCACCAGTAAGCTGGAGATCTACAATACATTTTCACCAAATCCAATTATTAAATAGCAAACGTGAAAAGTTTCCTATATACAAACTGATAGACTGGACAAATGTACCTGCAAAATCAAAGGCATCATATCTTGTCTGTAAGCACAAATGATAAATTATTTCCCTGGCAAAGTGATTTCATATTTTTGTTTTGACTTTTGTTTCCCCTGAGATGAACTGGACTGTCAATGGGCGTGGCTAGAGACTTAAAGATCGTTTTTTCCTCTCTCTCTCTCTCTCTCTCTGAGAAATCTTGGACATACTAAATAAGTCACATCTCCTATTTCTACTTGTTCTGGCTTAAGGAAACACCTATTTTAGGATTCTGGCCCTACGGATAGGCCAGCAACTGAAGATAACTTCCAGTGCTACAGCTTTGTAATTAGTAGGCAATTCTCTCTGTAAGAATTAAAGGAATTCTTTCTTGCACCGCTCTAGATAAGATTTGAGCTCCTTTTTACCCTTGGAATGATCCATATGTTGACATCACTAAAAGGGACACCCCGAAGTGTACCGAAGGAAATGTTTCATTTCACATTCCAAGAAAGACATGGTAGTGGTAGGAAAGAGTGCCGACATCATAAGGGCAGCATTCCCCAGGAATGGGAAGTTCTGTAAGGGCACAAGCTACCTCTTCACAATCTGTCCTCCACGATGTGTTTTAGATTGATAGATTAGATTCATCTAGAACTGCTCACTTTGCCCCATCACTTGCTAGAGTTTTTTAACCAACGATTTGGGGTCTCATTGGTTTTTTTGTTTGTTTGGGGGTTTTTGTTTGTTTGGTTTTGGTTTCTGGTTTTTGGTTTTTGGTTTACCTCTACATTAGGGAGTAGACCCTTCAACCTGAACTGTAATATGCCTCATTCTTTGTGTTGCAGCCTCCAGGCTAATTCTCTAAATACTTGTATTAAAGTAAGCCTAAGTGAGAATTTCATGAGTTAAGCTTCCCAGATAGTATATTTACATTTTAACTCAAATTTGGGCCTTTAAAGAACATGAGAAATAGACTTTTCCACACACATATGCACATAGTTTTGTGACTCATTGCATCATGCCAAAATGGTCAGTCCCACCTTATTATCAGGCCTGGAAATGAAGTCTGACTTTTCCTTTGCTAATGAAAGCAGTGCTCAAGAAAGCCTTGTGACCTTAGGATTACAGTATTATAAGAAATGAACTGTAAACCTATGCACAGAAGAGGCCAGCATCTTGTAAGCATTCAGGAAAGATTTGGGTGGCAATTTTTACTACAGAGCACTTTGTCGAATAAAACTCGCTCAACATTCCACATCAAATACTCATGCAGATTTCAGCTCTTTTAAAAATTGGTAACCAAGAAACACAGCTTAAGAAATAAAACCTCATACAAAAATAACCTGGGAGGAAAGGAAAACAGTCACATGTGGTAAATACACTTTGGTAGTCAGTACTGTAAATTGTGAAACAGATTAGTTAAATATCCAGAAACACACAAAACAGTCCTTTAAATTGTTCTTCTAATGTACCAGCTCCTCATTGACTCATTACTAAATTATTTGCCAGTAAATGAATTTTCTTTTCTTCAAATGCTTTTGGAGCTAGAAGGAGCTGGCACTGATGAAATGTTTTCTGAAAGGAGAAAAGTTATATCCACAAGACCCTGAATCGACTGGTTATAAAGCTGAAAAATTCTGTTGAACCACAAGGAAGTTTTCTCTTTGTGTACACCAGTAGTTATCCGCCATTTACTTTGCAACACGCCCTTGACTATTCTGAAATAGAGTTCACCGATAATATAATGCACCAATATCACTAAAATAAATAAATTTGCCCTAACTATAATATAAAGGGGAAAAGTCACTTGTCCTAATATATTATGCACTTCAATATCTGCATGTTTGGGTACTAAACTACAGCTCATGATAAAGGAGTCAGATGATTTCATCTGTGCAAAGGAGCACAAAAGCTACAGATACTCTCAATCCTTGGAACAACCAAAATTGCACCTACATAATTTCTCACACAACCCCTAGAGGGAGGTCCTTTTACTTAGAGCCCCTGTTATTCCAACATTAAATGGTTGGTTTGATAGTCCCTTTTTGATATTATTGCTTTCTGGTTTGACTCATCATTGGATGAGCCATTGATGAGATTTTGGAACCAGAATCTTTTACTTTTTTTTAAATCTCTGTTACTAAGTATAATGCTCTAAAAGTACAATGCAAATGAACAGAGCTTAGAAACTTGCCCAATTTCCATGGCCTGCCACATGATCATACCTATAGAGGAAAACAGCAAAAACCTAAGGATAAAAGAATAGTCCCTATTCCCCTTCAGTTGGGTCTCTGAAACCCCAAAAGATGGCTTCCTTGTGATATCTGAGTTTGGAGAGCAGATTGCTAGTGTCCAGAAATGGACAGTATCATTCTTGAGTTTCCACATTGAATTCCATTTCTCACTAGGGACTAAAATATTTGAACTCTTCTGTATCTCAGCTGCAAAGCGGGGATACAGTGGTATAAATGCTCTCACCTACTCTAAAAGGGAATAAGTTCTATTAAGTTTTACTAGGCTTACTACTACCTGAGAGAGAGAAAAAAATAATTTTCCTCTGGGTTGTTCTTCTTAAGTTACCCTAGAATAAAGATCAGTTTTCATTTATCTTCAGGTGAATCACATAGATAAAACAAAAAAAGTAAAAGCACTCTAATATGTCAACCATATGTTTCCTTCTTAGCTGTAGCCCTGTGATCAGATCTCATACTTAATAAAGGTATCAATGGTGTCTGTGTGTGTGTGTGTGTGTTTATCACACTATGCTATAAACGTGATCCAGGTATTCAGGTTTGAATAATTTGTTCTATTTCACTACTCATTTACAAGAAGATACCCTCCTGTCTCTTGGATAATTTGCTTCCTAAAGAGAACAGATAATTTCCAAGTTTCTATGGCCCTCAAGCAGTCAATAGCTCTCCTCATAATCACAAGATAGATGCCACACATTTCCAAGTTTCATATGTGGATGAAACAAGATACAGCAAAAAAAAAAAAAAAAAAAAAGACTGCCTCTTAATTAAAAAGTGAAATAGAACCTTCTGGAAAAGTTCTTTCTGAGAAGTCCTCTAGCCAACCTATCCTCATTTTTTATTGACCAGTTCTAGGTTTCATGCCTATTCTGAAAATAATTTATTGGCAAGAGGAATTCTTGATAGGATCAAACAAATAAGGATCCACCCTGTGGTTGGAGAAAAGGTTCTCTTTCCTGAAGGAATATCAGTGAAGGGGGAGTTCTAAGGAATAAGAGGACTTTTATCTTTTCTTCTCTTCTTTTCTTTTCTTTCTCTGTTTTTTTTTGTTTGTTTGTTTGTTTATTTTTTGGTAAGGATGGGAAAGAAGGCAAACAATACTGTTACATGAGGCTTCTAGAAGCTATCAAGAAATTTCCATTTTCTTAAGCTTTCTGACTCCACAGCCCAAGATTTCCCAACCACTTCCATACTCCACACTTTCCAAACAGTACCATTTTTGCTTCTAGCCCACACCACATCTGTCACAGCTTTGTTGCTCGTACAGAACTTTCTCTAATTTTCTCTTCACTGAGACTTCCACGTCAAGTCATTCAGGGCATTTAAAAGTGTCACTCAGTTGTTAATTATTATTATTTATTAATAACTTAAATGAATTTACAAACTGCTTTTTACTATTTACCAGGTGCCAGGCATTATGCTAAATACTCCCCCTATGCATGGATGTACTTAACCATCATTATATCTTGGAGGAAGGTACTGTTTTATCATTCTTCTTTAGTAGACAAAGAAACTGAGCCTCAGAGAAGTTACAAAACTTGCTCAAGTTCACACAGTTAAAAGTGGCAGAGTAGGTCCTTGAACATGTGCTTATCTGACTCCACAGCCCAAGATTAACGTTGTTTGATATCTCCTTTTAGATTAGAAGCTATAGTGAAAAAATTTATATAATCATTGTTCCATCTCCATGTTCATAATTACTCATAGTTCTGGCCTTCCTAATAGCGTGAGTATAGACATTATGATATCCTATCCTCTGCGGTCATTACCAGCACAACAAAAGGTCCCTAGATGAGTGAATTAGGGAAAGAGCTTAAAACTAAAACAAGAGTCTCCTGACTCCCAGGCCAGGGCTCTCCCCATAGATAAACAAATTCCTTATTCAGGACACTTAACCATTCTTCTGTAAAGTTCATCCAAGTAACCTCCTCATGGCTCCCTAGTAAATAATAGGCAATGACATTAACCTTGATAGAAAGAAGCAAATCTGATAAAGGAGAAGTATAGTGTGGTTTTTCCATGACAATGAGACAAGTCAGAAGTTATGGATAGAAACCAGTCAAATCAGGGGGCTTTTAGATTCCAAGCCCTAGTTACAGAAGTCCTTCTTAAAATCCCCGCTGTCTTGGAGAAGAAAGGAGTAAAGTATTCCGTTCTACATCATCCACAGGACAAGATTCCTTATGACCCATCCATTGCCCAGTCAGTCAAAAAAGCATCTTAGTCTGTTAGTCCCATGGAATAAGACAGAGGGTTGCTGTGGTGCTGGGGAAAGGGGAAAATCAAGTCGGGGAAAGGGGAAAATCAAGTCAGGAAAAGTGAATCCTACCTATCAACTGCTCTAAGTGTGGCCTGTAGTCCAGTAACAAAAGTCTTAATTTCAGAGTGTTGAGATAAGAGTATCCTTGCTGGCAGGTAAAGTACAACTTCTCTGTGAAAAGGGGGCCCCCACAAATCATTGCTTTCTCTTCCCAAGTATCTATTTGACCCTTTCCAAAAGGTTAATCAGCTCCAACATGGAGTAATGTCACTGTGCGAGTCTAAAATCTATGATTTGCAGATGGAGATTGGCAGGGTGAACTGAACCACAAGGTCTGTCATTAAACAAAACACAAAGGCACTCACCTCTGGCGACCAGTTCAGATTCAGGACAGCGTGCTCCTATGGCTGGAAGGTTAGAGGAACACTTTGGTAACTAAAATGAGTGGGGGGGTGCAGGCTTGATGAGCTGATGACCCTTTAGACTTTCATTTGAGCTATTTGTATGTTAGAATATTTGTACTGTTCAAAGATGGCATTTGTGTATTAGATGTTTTGTGCTGTTACATCAAAGTATGCAGGGACTGATCTTAGAAAATCACCCTAAGTCAGACCTTTTTACCTTCTATTTACGTTCTATCCCTTTTCAATTTACCTTCTATCCTTTTTCTCTGTTCAAACAGGGAGAGAATACCCCCTCTTATAACCCATTTTCAATACCTCTGCAAGCAATCTTTCACAAAATCTGCTATGCTGCAGCTTAGCTGTCACTTCTTCAAAGAGATCTTCTTGAACCATTAATCTAAAGTAGCCTTCCAACATTTTCTTCAAAGTGCTCGTCTCCAAATGACTTTCCCTTCCATTTATGTCCTATTTCCCCACAACAGAGTATAAACTCCATGAGAGCATAGATCCAGTTAGGATGAGCTTCCTGTACTGGTCATAGAAAATCCAAAGTCACAAAATGAAGGGGGGGAAATCAGAGGGGAAGATGAACCATGAAAGACTATGGACAACAAACTAAGGGTTTTAGAGGGGAAGGGGATGGGTTAGCCCAGTGATGGGTATTAAGGAGGACACATATTGCTGGAGCACGGGGTGTTTTACACAAACAATGACTCATGGAACACTACATCAAAAACTAATGATGTACTGTATGGTGACTAACATAATTAAAAAAAAAAGTAACAATGGCTTAAACTAGATAAAAATGCGTTTCTCTCTCACATATAGGAAGTCCAGAAGTAAGCAGTCAAGGGCTGGTAAGGTGGCTGCAATATCTTCAAGGTGCTCAGACTCTTTCAATCTTTTAAATCTTCTGCCTTTAAAGGTTTTTGCCTTCAGGTTCAGTCATGTCTTCTGTGTTTCAACCAGCAGAAAGGACAACGAGGTGAAGAGAGGCAATGCCATCCTTCCTTTAAATATACATCTGCTTACATCTCATTGGCCTATACTGAATCACATGGACATACCTTCTGCAAGGGAGGCTGGGAAATGTAGTCTTTATTTCTGAACTGGCCCAGTGAAAAACCAGGGATTTTATTATTAAAGAAGAAGGGGGAAATTAATACCAGAGTGCAATTAGCAGTCTTAAACATACCCATCTTATTTGTTGCTCTCTACCTAGGATTTGGCCAATGCATGCCTATTAAAAAGGTTCAAAAAGCCATGTGTTCAATGAAAATGAATGAATGAATGGCATTCCTTGGCTTATACACTCAGACCTCCTATTGCTTGTAGGATGAAGACCCCAAACCTTAAGATAGCCTACACAGGCTTCTATGATAGGAATCCTACACACCACTCCATCCTTCTATCCTTCCACTGTTCCCTCTTTCTTTTATCTCCAGCCATATTGACTTTCCTCACTTTCTGGAACACTCCAGGTCTCTCCAGGTCACTGTACATGCCATTTCCTTTCGCTAATATGTTCCTCCCCACTCTACTCATCTAAGTATTTCCTACTCTTATCTTGTTCCTTTTCCATCCCAACTCCTAGAAAAGTATGCAGAATATTAGAGGTACTCAGTAACTATTTCCTGGCTGACTTAACTTAAACACGTAATTCCTCAATTCCTTGGGGAGAGCTCTCTAATTCTCTAGGCTGAGTTGGACTCCTCAATATATATTCCATGGCAACCTGAACTTTTCCTTTGTGACACTATGCACTCTTAAAATTATTTACTTAATTATTAGGCTTATTTATTAAATACCTGCCATCCTCCCTGGGAGAAGACCATGGAGGGCTAGGATTATGTCAGTCTCATTCTCCGCTGTATCTCCACAGCATAGAAAAGTATATGGCACATAGGTACTTCATAAATACCTGCTGACTATGGGTGAATGCCTAATTTGTGTAAACTACTACAGGAAGCTTTTGCTGAATAAAACAAAATAACTATTCTTTGTTCTCATATAACTAATGTTCTAAGAAAGATGAATAAGCATAAATGCACATTCAGGAAAAAAACTATGCAATAATACCTGATTGGATTAAACAGACATTTAATGAGCCTCTGCTTTTTGTAGATGAATAAAAATATTGTCCCTCAAGGAGCTCACAGTGTAATGAGGAGTATGAATTGCTAATCATCTTGCAGGGTTTATTTTCCTTTTTTTCCCCCTTAATAATAGATTCTCCACCCACCCATGCAAGTGTCAGGAGGGCACATGAATGCCTTGCTAGAAACTACCTTTTCCAGCCTCCCTTTAATCAGGTATGGACATGTGACCAAAATCTAGTCAAAAGGCATTTGAGTATCAGCGATCCATGCAACTTCTATACTATGATCTTCTAAAGGAAGCTTCTTGCCCTTGCCTTCTCCTTTTGCCCTCCAGGTGGCTGGGAGATAACAATAACTAAAGCTACTTCTTGGACCTAAAGATAGAAGCTCCATGGTTAGGATGGTTTAGCCACTCTAGACTGCTCATTGTTTGTTCTGTGAGAGAGAAATAAAACTTCCATCTTACTTCAGTCACTATAATTTGGGGTCTCTCTCTGTTACTGCAAGTTAATTTATATCCAAATAGAGTGAGGCCCAACAAATACAACCCAGTATGTCAAGTACAACAGAAGTATAGAGGTACAGCCTAATCTTACCAAGATATTAGCATCTAAAGATGAAATTCCTGCATCATCTAAATTACCTCTAGATCACCCAGAACGCACCATAATAGTCAATGTTTCTCATGGCCTTTAAACAATTCAATTCCTCCAGAGTGTGAGGAAATCTTAGTTACTTCCTAAACAAGGTGTCAGATGTCACTGTCCATGTTGACAAAATCCCTGCAATCATTTACGCATGCTTCCTCTGTTTTGCCTTTACATTTGGACTAACTTCATCCACTGTCTGTTTATGAGTAAAGCAACTGGGGCCTCACCTGTTGCGTGTGCTTGAAGTCATGTAAGTCAGGTGGGCATATAATGGTCATCCATGGAGGTGGCATAGAGAACTTAGTGCTTAGCTCTGTGTCTATGAAGTGGGGCATGGAATGCTTCAGAGAAGAGCTTTACAGGATTCCTCACAAAAGGAAAAAATGAATCTGTTCGTATCTATAATAAGATATGAGATTCAGGAAATTTAGCTTGCTGGATTTGTTGAGGATCCTCTGATTCTACCTTGTATGACTTTATATATCTCATCACTCATGGGTTTCTCTTCAGAAGTTTTGATACATCTCAGCAATCATCATCATGAGTGCACCTGCAATGATTGTGTCCATGTATTTATGACACATGTAACATACCGTGACACAAGCTTTGTCAAAGCAGTAGACAGAAAATATTTCATGTTGTCTACAATAAGCTACTTACAAGAAGAATCTGTAAACTCCTGATTTATTAGGCAAGTTGGCCTTATTTCAAACTTATTCCTATAATAATAATCTTTTTAAACCTTCATGGAAATCAAAATATAATTTATATGGCTATGGGGCAATGAGCTATTTGGAAAAGCCTAGCATGCCCCTGCCTTTGAAGGAAACAAAATGTCACCTAAATGGTATTTGTTTTAATTTTTTTACTTTAGCATATCCAGTTGGCTTATAATGAGGATTTCCTACCAGTAAATTCACGTCTTATTCCAAATCTGCACTGATGTGCATTTTCTCTCAAAACAGAATCTCAGAACCTATACCATGTTACACTTTTCTCCTGACAACTCATGAAGTTGTGGTCAGGATAATATGAACTCCCTATCTCAACAACCCAAAGATCTCCCTGTGGTAGATTACCTGCAAAATAGTTTCCTGCAACTCCACCTATCCCTGACACACATGCCATTCCTACCACCAGGATTGGGGGGATGGGAGTCTATTCCCCTTTCCTTGAAACTGAACTGGCCTCATGACACTCTCTGACCAAAACAATGCAGCCAAAATGACATTATGTGATTTCTGGGCCTGCATCTTAAGAGATTCAGCTGATTTTCATTTTGCCTTCTTGGGATCCAGCTGCCATGTCAAGAAGCATGGGCTACATCATTGAAAGATGACAGACCATGAGGAGACAGAGAGAGAGTCAGTCAGTCCCCTGCTGTTCCATCTGCCCCACCTGAAGTTACCAGGCACGTGAATGAGGTAATCTTGGCTCCTCCCCCTCCAGTTAAGAGGACCACAGGGAACAGAGACCAGCCAAGCCCTGGCCAACCTACAGAGCTGTGAACAGCTAAGTGGTTGTGGTTACTTTAAGCCACTGACTTGTGGGGTGGTTTGTTATATAGGTATGATAAATAAAACAGATGAAGGAACTGAAGCATAAAAGGCCACCACAGCTAGTCAAGCAGCAAAGCTGGGATTTGAACCTAGGCAACCCAGCATCAGAAGCCACACCTTTAATCACTATTCTATGATGACTGCTTGGCTGTAAACAAAAAGCAAAGCAGAATGAGAAGTTGGATCAAAACCACAGTCTAAGAGGTAGGTATGAATAAAGGAAGGGGAAAAGATAATAAACAAAACAAAACAAAACAAAAGATCATGCCAGGGATCTGAGGTAATAGAGTCAAGAAAAGTATATAGGAAACAGCATGGTTTTCAACATGTTATTTTTGCCCTTTAACCCCTGTGTGAGGCAGGATATGTTTACCTTAATCTTCAAGCATGTATGCTATCCCTTAGGAGTCCCATAAAACAGGCAGCATTAAGAGCTTGAGCTCTGAGTTCTGTACCTCCAATCTCAAGCCACTTCATCTGAGCTATGTCCTAAATCTCTGAGCCTTCCTCTATCCATCTGTAAAAGAGCCACAGTAATTTGGTCTAACTCAAAACTTGTTATAAGGATTAAGTCAAATAATACACTTTTGGTTAAATCTCAGCAAATTAAGAGTTATTATTTGATGAGAACCTACTTCACACTGTGGCCCAGAGACATTCCACTGTACATCTTTGGCAGTGTACCTTGTTCGGTTTGGTCTCAGATCTTCCACATTCTATTTCCAAATCCATGTGCAGTGTCAGCCACCAGATGTCTATCCTCCCACGTGGCTGTAGGCTAATCTCTCCTCATGCACACACTGCTAAACTGCCATACCTGCTTGGCCTACAGGTTCAGAAAACTCTATTTTAAGCCCCCAACTGACTGCCAAATCTGAAATCCCCCTATCCAACCCAGGAATCTCATTTTGCATCTCTTGCCATGTTAAACAGTAAATAAATTACCCTGTGATCAAGGCAAAAGCTCTTTCAAAAGGGCCTTCCCTTTCCTTTCTTCTTTTATCATCAATCTTTGTTGCTAGTCAGGTCATTTTTTTATAATGACATCTAAGCTCTCTGCTCCCATGGGCTTCTGATACAGTCTGCTCTCTCTTAGCTATAATGTCCCAGTCCTCCCTTTCTTTTCCCATTATCTCAAATTCCCCAACCACTAGAGTGATACCAACAAGCCGACAACTCACTTGGCTGCCAGACCTCTTCTAAGTACTCATTAATTTGGCTGGTTCAAGAACAACATGCCTTACCACCAGATGCAATTCTTTTCCCTTGCTTTTCATTTTCCAAGCAAGGTGACTACACCTTGGAGTCGGTGTGATGGATTGTTTTTTACTTTAATTTATTCCAGCGTGCATAAAGAAAGCATAAGGATCCCAGTTCCCTTGATTGATGTACCAATCCACCCTGAGAGCCTTCATTTTTGTTCCTAATCACTTTTAGAAAGATTTGCCCATGACGTGCAATATTGGTAATCACCACATTCTGCTTGGGGTGATCTTTCCCTGAGTTTCCTCAGACTCAAAGGGGAGCTTCATCCTCTGAGCTGGGCTGTTCTGAAAACCACTCCTCACTTTACATTTCACCATGGGTTTTCCATCTTCTCCTTCTTGGGATATCATGAGAAACTTAACTTTTAGAAGAAACATTCTGTCTAAGAATGTTTAGAAGAAACATTCTCTCTAAGAGAACCTAGCCCAATAAAGTAATAATGCCTCACATTTCTAGGAGGAAGAAATAATTCCTACAGCACAAAACATCAGTCACTTCCAGCAACAATACTGGTAGCACTTCCAGAGGGTTTCCATAGAGATAGAAAGAACATGTTACTCAGGAAAGTAAAGGGGAATGAAGTCCAGTGACATCTGCCCACTCTATGAAAACTTGAAAAACAACAGATGAAAAGACAAATCAAAAATCTCTTACAAACCTATTTTCCTCAAATAGATGAGAGAGATGGAGGCCCAGATAGAGATAACCCAACCCTGCCAACTACTAGGTAATAACGGGGAGATTCAATGAAAGTATCAGAAAAATAATAAGAAAATGTTTTTGTTTCAAAGCCATTTTCCATATTTTTATTACAAAGTGTACAGAAATTATAGGATAGGTCTGGGGAAATAAAGGAAAAGACTTTCTTTGTTCACAGAATATCAGATGAATAGATCACAAAAACGTGAGGGTCCTCCTTTCTTTGGGATCCAGTGCATGGAAAGCTAGAGCAGAGAAGGGGAGCCAGGGAGAGATTAGGAATCTGGTGACAGAAATGCTATAGCTTCTTCCTAGTTGAAGATGACTTTCTTAGCCTCAACTCAACACTCCAGGACACCCCTCATGGGGATTCTCATGTCCATCTCACTCCTTCTCCACTGGCCTGGCCATGTGCAATACCCCTCCAGCACATGTGACATTGTGATGCCTCAGAAGCATTGTTCCTATTAGTCCTTTCTTTGGAATTCCCGACATTCTCCCTTCTGACAACTTCCTCTACTCCTTGAAATCCTGTTTGACCTACATAGCCAGTTCAAATGTATTCAGTATCTCTGTGGAGACTTCTCTGGTACATCTAGCTGCGATTTCTTGCTCCTTCATTAGAATCCCATCATCATCAATATAACTGTCACTCATTGAAGGCTCTTTTTTGTGTGTTCTCTTATTAAGCAAACATATTATTCAGGGTATTTATGGTGCTAATTACTCCTTGCTTGAGGAAGCAGGGAGAGTGAGGGATATAGGGAAATGAAACTAGACTCTCAAGGAAATGTCTATCAGAATGTTATTGTCATTGTCATTATCACCATCATCAACAATTATTTAATCGATGCAGTTGCCCCACGGCTGATACATTCACAGCCCATTGAAATTCATGTGCTTTCCTACATTTCCCTGTCCTCTGCATAAGTGTGGGCTGCATGACTAGCTCTGACAAATGGGCTATGAATAGATGTGGCATGTGTCCCTTCCAACCTGAAGCATTTGAGAACTGAGGAATGATGATCCCCTTTCCTTTTCCGAAAGGTGTGCATTGAAGTGGCAATGTCACAAGATTGAGGTGACTTGGATCACTGCTGAGCCAGTGAATGGAGAGCAGTTGCCTGGGGAGCCCCCTGACTCACAGCAGATTTTGTGTGAATGAGAAATAAGCCTTTGTTGGACTGAGTACCTGAGTTTGGGAAGAATTTGTTAGTGTGGCCCTGCCTGTTCCAAATCAATGCACATCTAAGAGAGAGGTGCTCTTATCATCCCCATTTCTAAGTGAGAAAGCTGGCGCACAGAGAATAAAGCTATGTGTACAAGGTGGGAACAGAACCACATTCCCTGATTTGCATCATCAGATCAAAATAAGACTAACATAGCCAAATGGAAAAATGTAAAGCTTATTGACAAAATGATTACTGAGAGAAAACCACCAGTGTCACTAATGTGAAGACAAGATTTACTATTACACTAAATCTAAATGACAACAAAAAAATCATGGTAGAAGGGAAAATGGAATCTTTCATAGAGATACACTGATTCACTAGATTGCTTCACTCTCAATTTTTTTCTTTAATACTTTAGTCATTTGCATGTATTTCATGCATATACCAAGTAAACTGTGTATATTGTCTCACCCTAGTGAAACAATATTAAAGTTTTATCAGAGCATTTATTCATTCATTCATTCAACATATATTTATTAAATGTCCATCATATGCTGAGCACTCTGATAGCCGCAGAGGGTTTGGCAATGAAAACCAGAGGCATAATCTCTACCCTCAAGGAGTACTTACAGTCTAGTGGAGATGAGAGGTCATAGTCATCAGACAGACATGAATGGGTGTATAATTGAAGACAGTGATCAATGTTCTAAGGAATGGGAACATGGTTCTATGAAAATATTTGATGACAGAACCTTACATGGATGGAACCATGGAAGTGTTACTTGAAAATATGGAACTTGAACAAAGATCTAGATGACAAGTCAGAGTGTAATATGGAGTCAGGGTGGGAAAAGAGGAGAGCATTCTAGACCAAAGAAATAGCACAGATAAAGTTTTAATGCCAGCAAAGAGCAGTCCAAAGAACTGAGAGGTCAATGTACAGGGCATTAGAACATTCATGAAAAATTATTGAAAGATAAGACTCAAAAGGTAAGCAGAGACCAGACAGTGGAGAAATTTTAGGCTAGGCTGAGGTAGTTCTCTGCTTATTTAGCACCCACTTGACTTGGGGCACAGTGCTTGAGGAGAGGCTACTAATTGTTCTCTTAAAATCCTTTCTACTCTTCCCTCAATGAAAGAACCTTGTATTATCAGCTGTGCACAAGGTAATCTGAAATAAAATCCACATTCGCTAGTAGTCTTTACAAGTAGTTACAAACTTGGCCCTAAGTGAATTATGGGATATAAGCAGAAATGGTGTAGCAACTTTTAGGAAGTTTCCTTAAAAGAGAGACTGCTCTTTGCAACTCCTCTCTCTTTACTGTTGGCTAAATTACTAATGTAATGGCTGAAAGTGAACAGCCATTTTGGACCATGAGATGTACATGGAAAAAGAAAATACATGTGACAGGAAAATAGTATAGAGGAAACCTTGTTCTCTGATGTTCTCTACCATCCCTGGATGGACTTCCTCTAGCTTCTTAAATATGAGAAAGAAATTTATCTCAACCTTCTTTAAGCCACTGCTATCTGGGGATTTTTTTTCTGTTATTTCCATCTAAATGCAACCTAATCCAGTGCTGCATATTAAATAAACACTTACTAATCTCCTCTAAAATGCTATTGCATGATTTAGGAAATTGACATAATCATAATAGACATTGTGGAGGGTATGTGCTATGGTGAGTGCTGTAAATTGTGTAAGACTGGTGAATCACAGACCTGTACCTCTGAAACAAATAATACATTATATGTTAAAAAAATAAATAAAAGATAGTAGGAAGGGAAAAATGAAGAGGGGGAAATCAAAGGGGGAGACGAACCATGAGAGACTATGGACTCTGAGAAACAAACTGAGGGTTCTAGAGGGGAGTAGGGTGGGAGGATGGGTTAGCCTGGTGATGGGTACTAAAGAGGGCACGTATTGAATGGAGCACTGGGTGTTATACGCAAACAATGAATCATGGAACACTACATCAAAAACTAATGATGTAATGTGTGGTGATTAACATAATAAAATAAAATTTTTTAAAAAATAATAATTGGATGATAAATTGTCCCTCAAGAATTCTAAGTGAAGAGAAGCAAGGTTAGTATATATTTTGAGCAAAATTTTTGAAAGGAAAAAATCATATTTTAAGAAGAAATGTTGCATAACAAATTAAGAGTTGTCCATTAAAAGAGAATCATTTAAAAAAAAAAATTCTTGAAAGAACTGGATACTACTCAACAAGTCAGCTTTTTAAAAACTAAGTTGTAGAGGGTAAAAACAAATAGACATCTTCTAACAATCTGAACAGGTCTGCTCAGACCATGACAGCTAATGCCCAGAGCAATGGACATCTTTTGTTGCTGTCTTTCCAATACCACAGAAATACTGTGAAAATCAAGATTTTGTCTCTGTTTATAATTTGGGGCATGGCTAATCCTGAGACAAGAATGGGTACAGTCCCCAACTCTTCTTCATTTGTCTGCTGATGTTATGTGTTTTCCTAGCTGATAAGCCACACACGAGAAAAAAACAAAATAAAACAACAACAACCAAAAAAACAGTGCAAGACTTCAGTCACTGAACTCTGGAATTCTACCAGAAGATTGAGACATGGAGGGTAGAAAGGAGAACACACAGCACCACTTACTGCAAGGACACTGAATAAGAGGTGTATAGAAGAATCACCACCAAAATTTGTAGATAGCAGCAGTACAGGGCATTGGAGGTTTTAGCTTCTAGACATGGGGAAGATAAGCAGCATGCATACAACAAACATGGCATTCCTTTACTTCTGAGGAGGCACCAACAGTAAGCTGCAGACTTAGGTCAGCAAAGGTCAAAGTTTTCCTCCATGCTTCCAAAAAAACACCAAGTCTGAAAAAGGTGAAAATTATTATGGGCTAGAAAGCAAACTTTTCTGAAAGCCTCACTGGTCTTTGGCTTAACTCCACATCAATCAATAAAAGGAAGGGCAGAAGAGGGCTCAGTGAACACAGACTAACTCTGCACTGACAGAGAAATGACTGGGGCACAGAGAGAGGGAGTCAGCCTGTGATCACACAGCTGGGCACTGCAGTGAGATCCACAGCAGGGCATTCTTCTGCTGAGCCTTGTCTCCACAGCACCGTGCCACATGGTGGTGCCTCCACCCCCCATTGCTTCCTTCTCTTCCACCAGGACTACCTATTGAGCAACACCACAGCATCCCTTGGGAGTCCTGAAAACCTACCTGAGTGCCAAGTCATGGTGCCTTCTGCCACCACGTTTCCCTGCCTTCTGCTGAACTCCTGAGAAGGGCTGTGTCCTGACATTTGCATGGGGATGAGAGCTGTGAGAGAAAGAGCCATCACCACTAACTGGAAGGCTTAGCCTGTAGAAGGAATGGCTTTGTGCTGGTTGCAGCCTCTATGCTTCCTTTACTTGGCAAGATCTGTCAGAAAAAAATGGAGAGGAATGAGGAACCAGACCGCTGCTTTTGCAATCCCCATCTTACAGATGAGAAGACCAAGGAATGGTGGGACTAAAGTACTCCCAGGATTCAAACCCACGTCTCCTGATTCCCAGTATAGTGTTCTTCCCAGTGCAATACGTGCTTCCAGAAAATTGCAGTATAAAATTACATAAGAATGCAGAAAAGTCCCTCATCCTAACAAAGAAAATAGGCTCCTATTTTGTGTTGAATTTGTCCCCCCCAAAAAAGATATGTTAAAATCCTAACCCCCAATTCCTCAGATTGTGACCTTATTTGTTAATAGCCTTATCGCAGATGTAATTAGTTAAAATGAGGTCATACTGGAGGAAGATGGGCCCCTAATCCAATGTGACTGCTGTCCTCATAAGGAGGAATCCACATGAACACAGAGACATACAAGGAGGACACCATGTCATGACAAGGATTGGAGTGATGTGTCTATAAGCTGAGGATGCCAAGGACTATCAGCAAACCACCAGAAGTTAGGAAGAGGCAAGGAGGGGCTCTTACCCACAGGTTTCAGAGAGAGCAGGGCCCTGTGGGCACTGGCCTCAAAAACCATGAGACAGTAAATATCTGTTGTTCTAAGCCACCCAATTTGTGGTAGTTTATTATGGCCACCCTAGGGAATTAATATAACTCCCATTTAGACAAATCATAAACAAGGGAGAAGGATAAACAGGTTAGTGTCTGGTAGAAATAGAAAAGCACCCATGTGGAATCACTTGGCCTCAAGCTACAACACCAATTCCCTATGTGACCACGGGCAAGTTAATTCCCCTCTCTTCATCTCCATTTAAGCAACAAGAAAGTAGAGATGGTAAGCATAGCTCCCTTACAGTTTCAGGTAAAGGTTACATGAGGTAATGCAGGTTAAAACACATAGTACAAACAACACATAGAGCATAATAAGGATTCAAAAATGTTATTATCACCATTATTATGGATTTTTCAAGGCAGACTTAAATACAAGGCAAGGAAGAACAGGAAAATAATTCATAAGCTTAATAGAAGTCTCAAGAATCAACCTAGTGTTCATGAATATTACGGCTGGCCCAATTAGGTAGCCACTAGACTAAATGTTACTATTTAAATTTAGATTCATAAAAGGAAACCAAAACTTCAGTTTCTAAGGCACACTAGCCACATTTCAAATGCTTAACAGTCATATGTTGGGCTAGTTGGGCTGCATATTGGTTGGAATAGGATAAAACATTTCGAGTATCGCAAGAAATTCTATTGGACCGTAATGTCACCACTTTTGCTGCATTAAGGCCTAAGACAGAGACTTTGCAGAAACAGAGGCCAAGATGTCAAGGGTGTGTTATTTTCTTTTCAGCTTATAATTTCCAATGCTGCATCAGTAAATGGACATTTAAAAAAAAAAATCTCTTTATTGGTGGCAAACATAAAAGTCAGTTCTTATCACAACTTCAAATAGAATTCATAGCGACCTAAAATTTTTCATCTACAGTTGGATATGTTAGAAGCCATGAAATGGAGTGTGTATTAATCATATGATTACCAGGATATGAATAACTTCCTTAAAGTATCCATAAAAATGGAAAGGCCTTTGAATTTTAGAAATAAGAATCGGTACAAACACATGTAAAATGAGCCCCAAACTCACTCCAGATTAAGAGAGGCCATTCTGGTGTAACATGTTGACCACACAAATACATTTTAAAAGTCAGCACCTGGGATGGATTAAAAACCACATGGAGGATTATAGCCAAAGCAAAGAAAATACAATAATAAGTGATAGAACAGAAATCAAAGTGACAATATAGTTTACAAGTCTCGGTGAGATGTCATCGAAAATGCTCTGTTCGCTGTAATTGGCCTAACAAGAAGACATTATACAATGAACGCCCAAGAAACAGCCCATGATGTCTCTAATCTTAATAACATTTCTGGAAGGGGAAAGAGTATAATAAGCAAATCATTCTTGTTTCAATCGAGAGGGAAATCACATTTCAAGAAAAAGCAAATTAAAGTAGAGAAATAAAGTTTGGTTTCCTACAAATCAAAGAAGACATTGAAAAGGACAATCAAACTCTTGGACAAAAGCCCGAAACCTTTAAAGAAATCACTTAATCCTAAGCATAATACGGTCATTGTGCAGCTGAGCAGAGGTGTGGATAATATGGACTTTGGGTCCTTTACAGTAAGAGAAAGGCCTGACCAATGGAAGTGATAAAGCACAGACATGTGTCGGAAGTAAACCCAAAGGGGTCATTGTGGAAGCCCAGTGGCCTCTTATTCTCCAGCCATGCCTCATCTCACAGACATAGCCCACCAGCAAGTGAGTTCATAGGGCAGACTGAGGAGACCAGGGGTGCCTGCCAAAGTCGCCTTGTCAAGGTGTCCCCTGCCTCAGGAAAAGACCGCATCCTTCAGTCTTCTACAGTCTTCTACATCAACTTTTATGGATTCTCCAAGTTCTCTTTTTTCTGTCTCATAACTGTTAGTGTGGGAGGAGAACACCTCAGTAAATTTCTTCCATCTATAAAGCCCTCTCTCTGAAAAGGGAAGAAAAGAAGAAGAAAAAAAAAGGAAAAAGATTAATGAAAGAGAAGATGACCCATACAAAGGAAGGGGTCAGGGAAAGAACACCTAAAGAGGTAAAAAAACAAAAACAAAAACAAAAACAAAAAAACACCTAAAGAGCGAGCCTTTCTTAAGAAGAAGAACCCCTCTCAATACAAAAATCACCATTGCCTCTCTGAAAGCCCAAAGAGAAATTGCAGCAATTTCAACATCATGGCAACAACCCACCTATGCTCCACATTACTTTCCTATTACACCAGACTGCCACCTGGATAGATGTGCTCATCTTCTTTCCTGAAAGGGTTCTGCACATATCAAGGCAACCTCAAGTCAAAGACATACTGCAGGTAGAGAGACACGCAGTCCAGCTCTTGAGAGTTTCTGAGGTCAGATCCTGAACCGGTCCTACCACCATTCAATACACAGCAGCTAGCACAACCTTGCTAGGTACAGTGTTAAGAAACATAAGCAATATATTGCATGATTTATTTCCAGACACTCCCTTGTGACATAAAATGGGTTTGTTCCTCTACCTGAATAGGAGGTTCTAGGCTGTTCAATCAGCTAGAAAATATATGCTTTAGGATGATGTACACATGTTGCAAGATAATGACTAAATTCAATGATAAAGGATGAGGTTAGTAAAAGACAGTAGTATCACCACAGGAGAAGGGAGGGAAAATTGAATGGGAAGAAATCAGAGAGGGAGACAAACAATGAGAGACTCTGGACTCCAGGAAACAAACCTGAGGGTTACAGAAGGGGTGATGGGTATTAAAGAGGGCATGTGTTGTGATGAGCACTGGGTGTTATATGCAACTAATGAATTATTGAACACTACATCAAAAACTAATGATGTATTATATGTTGGCTAACTGAACATAATAGTAAAAAAAGCACAGTAGTACCAGAAAATGACTCCAAAGGTTAAAACTCCTTAGTAGAAATTCTAAGAACAACGAATAGCCCAATAACCCATCAGAGCAACAGAGATTGCTGTTTTTAGTGGCATATTGGTGATAACATCAGAAGTAGTGACAGTCTAGTATAAAAGATTTCTCAGTTTTAAATCAGCCTGGACCCCTGTCTCAGAACTTCAGAAACTACTTCTGAAAGGCCTCAACTCCCAGTTCAATCCCTTCTTTTTTGCCAATGTCTGCATGTCCTGAGGGCTTCCTGATCCCCACAAGAGGACATCAAATGAGAAGAACTGGAGATTTCATTTTGCTATACTTCACTCTTATCTGCCAACATGTTATAATCCATACAACCAAACTTCATTCATCTATGATACACGTGAAAGACAAAATCGATGGGTAGGTCCAAGGATAAGCACAATTCACTAACAATACTAACAAAATAATCCTAAAAATAGCAAAAATAACTGTGTGCTTAAGACATACCCAGCTCTATTCTAAGAAATGTACATATAACTCCGTTAATCTGTACAACAACTCTATGAAGTATGGACTATTTTTATTTCCATTTGATATATATAAGAAACTGAAGCATGCAAGATTAAGTAACTTGCCCAAGGTCATGTATCCAGGCACAAATTTTCCAGAGACCGTGCTTTTAACCACTAACTCTCCTGTTTGCAAAGGGAAATAAATGTAAGTGCGTCCTTGTCTCTCTTAATAAAACATAGGAGAGTGAAAGGTAGCATTAGAATGAAAGCTTTGAAATCACATAAAGATATTTTAGAAACAAAATCATCTTCAGATATTAGTACAGAGAGGCACAGATTAATATCAAATGACTTGAAGTCTCTGTACAGCAAAGGAAATAATCAACAAAACTAAAAGGCAATTTACAGAATTGGAGAAGATATTTGCAAATGATGTATCTGATAAAGGGTTAGTATCCAAAATATATAAAGAACTTATAAAACTCAACACCCAAAAAAATGAATAATCCAATTAAAAATGGACAGAAGACATATATAGACATTTTTCCAAAGAAGACATCCAGATGGCCAAAAGACACATGAAAAGATGGTCAACATCACTTAGCCATCAGGGAAATGCAATCAAAACTACAAAAGATATCACCTCACACCTGTCAGAATGGCTAAAATTAACAACACGAGAAACAACAAATATTGGTAAAGAATATGGAGAAAGGGGAACCCTCCTGCACTTTTGGTGGGAATGTAAACTGGTGTAACCACTCTGGAAAACAGTATGGAGGTTCCTCAAAAAGTTAAAAATAGAACTACCCTGTGATACAGCAACTGCACTACTAGATATTTACCCAAAGAATACAAAAATATTAACTCAAAGGGATATGTGCACTGCAATGTTTATAGCAGCATTATCTACAATAGCCAAATTATGGAAACATCTCAAGAGTCCATCGACTGATGAATGGATAAAGAAGAGGTGATACATATATATAATGGAATATTACTCAGCTATAAAAAAGAATGAAATCTTGCCATTTGCAATGACATGGATGGAGCTAGACAGTATTATGCCAAGCAAAATAAGTGAGAGAAAGAAAAATACTATATGATTTCACTCATATGTGGAATTTAAGAAACAAAACAAGTAAAGGGAGAAAAAGGAGAGAGAGAGGCAAACCAAGAAATAGACTCTTGAGAACAAAAGGATGGTTACCAGAAGGGAGGTGGGTGAGGGGATGGGTGAAATAGTTGATGGGAATTAAGGAGTGCACTTCTTATGAAGAGCACCAAGGAATGTATGGAAGTGTTGAATCACTATCTTGTACACCTGAAACTAATGTTAACACTGTATGTTAACTAACTGGAATTTAAATAAAAACTTTAAAAAACATCAAATGACTTGAGACACCATTGAAACATGCATATCCTAGCTTTGCAGTCAAGTTCAGTGGAAGGTATAAAGCAGAATTTTTCCAGTAAAAGACTGTAGGCAGTCCTTGAATTCGTGTGCTATTTAGTCCACATAGTATTTTCAAGTTTTTAAAAAATTTGCTGCCAAAATGCAAAAGCTGAACATTTTTACATTTTCATAGGCTTAGGAGACACATCTGCTCTACACTCAGTCCCAAATTTCAGACTTTTCTAAGAGAAGCAGGTTTGTCAATGCCCCCTCATGCAACACTTAGTGAAAGCTAAACTGCAGGTTTGTCCTTTAGATGAAGCATGTGCTTGAGTTTGCCATACTCACCACCACTCCCTGTTGTCTTATACCTGGCATCTTCTCTCATTTCTATTTCCCACTACAACTTCATAAAGCATCTGAGCATATGAGTCCTGATTTAGAGTAAAGGAGAAGAAGTTAAAGAAGAAAAGATTCTGAACTAAAAGGTGAAATAAAGGGACTCTACCTCTAGCTGTGGGACTGCTAACACTATCTAATCCCCCATATACTCACTCTTCAAATGTGAGGCCAGTCTAGATACCAAAGTTGCACAGGTTATAAAACTTAGGAGATTGAAGCAATAAATGCGATGTCACATTTATTGGTGAGAAATGAGTTTGTCACTGTTACAAAGGCTGCCTAGTACAGTCCCTACCTGTGCACAGCAGGACAAAGAGAACTGGCCTGGTCTGGTTATATGGGTCATTCATGCACCTTTGAGGCGCAATGGGTAGTTGCCAATGTTGCTTGTCACTGATGTATGTAGTGTATTCTTCAGATAAGAGAAAATAACTTTTCCTTTCACTCTGCAAAGTTCTAAATTTCCCAATTTCACTTGGATATTCATAGGTGCTCGATTTTTTGCTTTTTATTTACTCATGCATACATGCACAAATTCATTAATTCATTCAGTAAATGAGGGTGGCACTATGGGCACTGTGCCAGGCACTATGATATAAATCTACAAGGTGAAGCAATGGGTAAATGGGAACTAAAGCAAGCTGTCACAGATGGCTGCTATTGCAAGGAAGGTTACTTGCAGTATCTGAAGGTCACAGTAATTAGCTGTGGATAACTGATACAACCTTTCCCTGGCATGCACCCCAACTCTTAAGGGAAATTACTGGTGCTTCACCAAATATTGAGGATGATGGGCTGTTTATGGGAAAAGCAGAGTCAGAACTTCATGTTAAGATCAAACCTAAGACAAAATCTGGAAGGGTGAATAGATTCAGGAAGCAGAAAGGAAAAAGCAAAAGTAACTAATAACCCCATCAGAGCACACAAGTGGGCTTAAGAGACATGTCTGCTCCATGCTCAGTCCCATTTCACAAACAGGTGGGCACTCATTTCAGTCCCACTTCAAGAGGTCCCCTTGAATGTACAGTAGCTCTGGGAGAAGTAAGGGAAGGTGCACTCATGAATTCTTAGATGGAGGCAGAGAAAGACCTTGTGGCTTGGGCCAGGTGTTGTTCCTGCCAGACAGTCCCTGCTAAGGGTACTTCAAATACTCTTTTGTGAAGATTAGACTGTCAGTCAGCTGGAGCTCTTGGCGAATGCCATGGGAAGTTAATAATTTTGTGGGAGTGAGGAGTATGTTAATAAATGTTCTGACCCCATGCCTCTTGAGAGGGCCAATTCACCAAGCACCTCAACAGCTCCTAGATATTGCCAAATCCCTTCTTCCCAGAGACACAGGTTTTAGTGTGATTTTCTTCCCATAGACTACCACTCAACCACCCACCACCCTCAAATCCTAATTTCTTTGTTTTGGGCCCACTAGGAAACCATTGTTTATTGAAAGCAGAATCTAAATTCAACATGCCAAATTTTGGTTGCCATTCCCTTCAGGACAGGGAGGGCTTGATTTTTAAAATAACATTTTTAAATTCCACATCACAGAAGTGAGGAAATATTTTTTTTGTCCTCCTTCAGGAAGACATCTCATTCTCAGATCAGCTACACAACCTCTTCCAAGGCAGCAGCAGTAACAACAACAAAAGACTTTCCATATTACAATGGGGCGGACCTTTCCCTACAATTCACGTGTATTGTGCATGCAACCTCACCCTACAGATAAGCTAATGCAAGAGAAAATTTTACTTTTTGTTAGAATACAGTGAAAACTTGAATATGAACCAACAAAGACTTCTCTACAGCCTGGCCAGTTCCATGGTCAGGAATAATCATAGGGGTAAAGCAATACATTGAATTCATACCCAGTTCAGACCTCAGTTTAGATACTTAACCATTGTGTGTCCTTGCACAAGTAACTTAATTTCTAGAAGCCTCCATTTTCTAATCTAGAGAATGGGAGTGATAAAGCCTCACCATACTGCATAGTCCTAGGCAATACACCAGATATGATGGCTGGACGAGCACCCAGCACAGTGCCTGGCACAGAGCAGGGGCAGGGCACATAAATAATAGTAATGCCCTAGCACGGAAGAGACAGCAAATAAAACCAGAAGAGATGCTTCTCGCTTACAGCATCAATGTTTAACAGTATTCCCAAAAAAGAAAGAAGCTTCAACTGTCAGCACAAACTATGTTTAAAAAATAATTTTTGGAGGGAAAAACAAGACCAAAGACATAAGTCAAAACGTTCACAAAAACTAAATAAATGGAGAGATAGTCCATGTTGATGGATAGGAAGGCTCAGTACTGTCATGTCAGTTCTTCCCAACTTGATCTATAGATTCGGTGCAATCCCACTCAAAATCCTATCAAGTTATTTTATGGACATTAA
Organism: Phoca vitulina; assembly: GCF_004348235.1. Lineage (NCBI taxonomy): Eukaryota > Metazoa > Chordata > Mammalia > Carnivora > Phocidae > Phoca > Phoca vitulina. Next base: position 21,664,871 of record NW_022589716.1, read on the forward strand.
CAAACTGATTCTAAAGTTTATATAGAGAGGCAAAAGATGCAAAATGACGAACACAATATTGAAGGAGAACAAAGTTGGAGGACTGACACTACCCGACTTTAAGACTTACTATAAAACTGTAATAATCAAAACAGTGTGGTATTGGCAAAAGAGTAAATAAATAGATCAATGAGACAGAAAAGAAAGCCCTTAAGTAGACCCACATAAATACAGTCAATTGATCTTTGACAAAGGAGGAAAGGCAATATAATGGAGTAAAGGTAGCCTTTTTAACAAACGGTGCTGGAACAACTGGATACGCATATGCAAAGAAATGAATCTAGACTCAGACCTTACCCCCTTCACAAAAATTAACTCAAAAATGGATCACAAACCTAAATGTAAAATGCAAACTATAAAAGTCCTAGAAGACAACATAGGAGAAAATCTAGCTGACCTCGGGCATAGTGATAACTTTTTAGATAAAACACCAAAGGCACAATTCATGAAAGAATTAAAAGTAGAAAACTTTTGCTCTGAAAAAGAAAAGGCCAAGGGAATTAGAAGACAAGCCACTGACAGGGAGAAAGTATTTGCAAAAGACACATCTGATGAAGAACTGCTATCCAAAATATACAAGTACTTTTAAAACCTAATAATAATGCTTTTTCTGCATCTATTGAGAGGATCATATGGTTCTTGTTCTTTCTTTTATTAATGTATTGTATCACATTGATTGATTTGCGGATGTTGAACCAACCTTGCAGCCAAGGGATAAATCCCACTTGGTCGTGGTGAATAATCCTTTTAATGTATTGTTGGATCCTATTAGCTAATTTTTTAGAGAATTTTTGTTCATCAAGGATATTGTTCTGTAATTCTCCTTTTTGATGGGGTCTTTGTCTGGTTTGGGGATCAAGGGAATGGTGGCCTCATAAAACGAGTTTTGAAGTTTTCCTTCCATTTCTATTTTTTGGAACAGTTTCAGAAGAATAGGTATTAATTCTTCTTTAAATGTTTGGTAGAATTCCCCTGGGAAGCCTCTGGCCCTGGGCTTTTGTTTGTTGGGAGATTTTTGATGACTGCTTCCATTTCCTTAGTGGTTATAGGTCTGTTCAGGTTTTCTATTTCTTCCTGGTTCAGTTTTGGTAGTTGATACATCTCTAGGAATGCATCCATTTCTTCCAGATTATCTAATTTGCTGGCATAGAGTAGCTCATAATATGTTCTTATAATTGTTTGTATTTCTTTGGTGTTGGTTGTGATCTCCCCTCTTTCATTCATGATTTTATTTATTTGGGTCCTTTCTCTTTTCTTTTTGATAAGTCTGGCCAGGGGTTTATCAATCTTGTTAATTCTTTCAAAGAACCAGCTCCTAGTTTCATTGATCTGTTCTACTGTTCTTTTGGTTTCTATTTCATTGATTTCTGCTCTGATCTTTATTATTTCTCTTCTTCTGCTGGGTTTAGGCTTTATTTGCTGTTCTTTCTCCAGCTTCTTTAGGTGTAGGGTTAGGTTGCGTACTTGAGACCTTTCTTGTTTCTTGAGAAAGGCTTGTATTGCTATATACTTTCCTCTTAGGACTGCCTTTGCTGTATCCCAAAGATTCTGAACAGTTGTGTTTACATTTTCATTTGTTTCCATGAATTTTTTTATGGACCCTCAACTCTATGGTCAACTAATCTTCGACAAAGCAGGAAAGAATGTCCAGTGGAAAAAAGACAGTCTCTTCAACAAAAGGTGTTGGGAAAATTGGAAAGCCACATGCAGAAGAATGAAACTGGACCATTTCCTTACACCACACACAAAAATAGACCCAAAATGGTTGAAAGACCTAAATGTGAGACAGGAGTCCATCAAAATCCTAAAGGAGAACACAGGCAGCAACCTCTTTGACCTCAGCCACAGCAACTTCTTCCTAGAAACATCACCAAAGGCAAGGGAAGCAAGGGCAAAAATGAACTATTGGGACTTTATCAAGATAAGAAGCTTTTGCACAGCAAAGGAAACAGTCAACAAAACCTAAAGACAACCGACAGAATGGGAGAAGATATTTGCAAATGACATATCAGATAAATGGCTAGTATCCAAAATCTATAAAGAACTTCTTAAACTCAACACCCAAAGAACAAATGATCCAATCAAGAAATGGGCAGAAGACATGAACAGACCCTTTTCCAAAGAAGACATCCAAATGGCCAACAGACACATGAAAAAGTGCTCAACATCGCTCGGCATCAGGGAAATCCAAATCAAAACCTCAGTGAGATACCACCTCACACCAGGCAGAATGGCTAAAATTAACAAGTCAGGAAATGACAGATTCTGGCAGGGATGCGGAGAAAGGGGAACCCTCCTACACTGTTGGTGGGAATGCAAGCTGGTGCAGCCACTCTGGAAAACAGTATGGAGGTTCCTCAAAAAGTTGAAAATAGAGCTACCATATGATCCAGCAATTGCACTCCTGGGTATTTACCCCAAAGATACAAATGTAGGGATCCGAAGGGGTATGTGCACCCTGATGTTTATAGCAGCAATGTCCACAATAGCCAAACTGTGGAAAGAGCCAAGATGTCCATCGACAGATGAATGGATAAAGAAGATGTGGTATATATATATACAATGGAATATTATGCAGCCATCAAAAGGAATGAAATCTTGCCATTTGCAATGATATGGATGGAACTGGAGGGTATTATGATGAGTGAAATAAGTCAATCAGAGAAAGACATGTATCACATGACCTCACTGATATGAGGAATTCTTAATCTCAGGAAACAAACTGAGGGTTGCTGGAGTGGTGGGGGGCGGGAGGGATGGGGTGGCTGGATGATGGACATTGGGGAGGATATGTGCTATGGTGAGCGCTGTGAATTGTGTAAGACTGTTGAATCACAGACCTGTACCTCTGAAACAAATAATACATTATACGTTAAAAAAAGAAGAAGAAGAAGAAGATAGCAGGAAGGGAAAAATGAAGGGGGGGGAAATCAGAGGGGGAGATGAACCATGAGAGACTATGGACTCTGAGAAACAAACTGAGGGTTCTAGAGGGGAGGGGGGTGGGGGGATGTGTTAGCCTGGTGATGGGTATTAGAGAGGGCACATACTGAATGGAGCACTGGGTGTTATATGCAAACAATGAATCATGGGACACTACATCAAAAACTAATGATGTAATGTATGGTGATTAACATAACATAATAAAAAAATTTTTTTGCTGAGATGTCAAGTTAAGGCAAAGACTGAAAGATGTCCTACCCATTGGATTTATGATGTTAAGGTCATCAGGGAACTTAATAAGAATTGGTTTATTCAGCTACACCCAATAAAAATATTTTTCATAAAGAAAAAAAACTAATAATAAAAAAACAAACAACCCAATTAAAGAATGGGCCAAAGACTTTAACAAACACCTTACCAAGGAAATATGCAGATGGTAAATAAGCATATGAAAAGGTGCTCCATATCATACATCATCATGCAAATATAAATTAAAACAACAATGAAATACCACTATACACCTGTTAGAATGGTCAAAATCCAGAACACTGATAACACTAAACGCTGGCGAGGATATAGAGCAATAAGAACTCTCATTCATACTGGTGGAACAGCAAAATAGTACAAAAACTTTGGAAGATAGCTCAGTAGGTTCTTACAAAACTAAATATAATCTCAGCATGCAATCCAGCCATCACATTCCTTGGTATTTAGCCAAAAGAGTTAAAAACTTATGTCTGCACAAAAACCTGCACATGGATGTTTATAGCAGCTTTACTCATAGCTGCCAAAGCTTGGAAGCAACCAAGATGTCCTTCGGTTCATGCATGGATAAGCTGGTACAACCAGACAATAGAGTATTATTCAGCACTAAAAAGAAATGAGCTATGAAGCCATGAAAAGACATGGAGGAAACTTCAATGCATATTACTAAGTGAAAGAAGCCAACCTGGAAGGTTATATCCTGTATGATTCCAGCTATATGACATTCTGGAAAAAGTAAAACTATGGAGACAATAAAAAGATCAGTGATTTCTGGCAGGAGGAAGGAGGGGTGAATAGGCAGAGCACAGAGGATTATTAGAGCAGTGGAAATATTCTATATGATACCATAGTGATGGATACATGTCATTATACATTTGTCCAATACCAAGAATGAACTATAATGTAAATTATGGACTTTGGAATTATGATGCAGCCATGTAGATTCACCACTTGTAACAAATGTACCACCCTGATGGTGCATGCTGATAATCAGGTAGGCTGTGCATATATGGAGGCAGGGGTATATGAAATATTTTGTAACTTCCTTTCAACTTTACTTGGAACCTAAAAGCTTTAAAAAAAAAACAAAAACAAAGTCTTAATTTAAAACAAATTCAATTGTTAAACAACACTGATTCATTCAGCCAATCTATGTTGAATAATAACTTTATACCAGATGAGAACTAAGCACTGGGGGTATAATGGTGAAAAAGATTTGGTTAGTTTCTGTTATTAAGCTTTGGGGAAATAAAGGTAAATAAACTAGTAACAATATTAAATTGGGGTAGTGCTCAGGAAAGTAGAGGATATTCTGGAAGTGTATGCCTAACAAAGACCCCTCTGGGAAAAGCAACTTGCCCGGAGGCAGGGCCACATAAGCTGAGATCTTAAGTGCAGGGAGAAACTAACAAAGTGAAAGGTGAGTAACAACAGGTACAAAGGTCTGGAAGTGAAAGCAAATGAGCCTTTTCAAAGAACTAAAAGAAGTCAAGGAAGTCACAGAATGCAAGTGAGCCAGCAGGTGTGCTCAGGGGCACAGGAGGAGGTGGTGGGCCAGGTTCAGCAGAGGGGATTTATTTCCAAATGCAACAGAAAGCTTTCTATTCTGTTCCATTGATCTATGTGTCTGTTTTTGTGCCAGTACCATACTATCTTGATGACTACAGCTTTGTAATACAGCTTGAAATCCAGAATCATAATGTCTCCAGTTTTGTTTTCCTTTTTCAGAATTGCTTTGGCTATTCCGGATCTTTTGTGGTTCCACACAAATTTTGGGATTGTTCGTTATAGTTCTGTGAAAAATGCTGGTGGTATTTTAATAGGGCTTGCATTAAATGTGTACATTGCTTTGGGTTGTATAGACATTTTAAGAATGTATGTTCTTCCAATCCATGAGCATGGAATGCTTTTCCATTTCTTTGTGTCCTCTTCAATTTTTTCATCAGTATTCTATAGTTTTCAGAGTACAGACCTTTTCCTTCTTTAGTTAGGTTTATTCCTAGGTATCTTACTGGTTTTGGTGCAATTGCAAATGGGATCAATTCCTTGATTTCTTTTTCTGCTGCTTTGTTATTGGTGTATAGAAATGTAACAAATTTCTGCACATTGATTTTATATCCTGCAACTTTGCTGAATTCATGTATGAGTTCTAGCAATTCTTTGTTGGAGTCTTCCAGGTTTTCTAGATAGAGTATCATGTCATCTGCAAATAGTGAAAGTTTGACTTCTTCCTTGCCAATCTGGATGCCTTTTATTTCTTTTTGTTGTCTGACTGATGAGGCTAAGACTTCCAGTACTATGTTAAATAGTAATGGTGAGAGTAGACATCCTTGTCTTGTTCCAGAAATGGACCCACAACTATATGGTCAACTAATCTTAGAGAAAGCAGGAAAGACTTTCCAATGGAAAAAAAAAAGACAGTTTCTTCAATAAATGGTGTTGGGAAAAATGGACAACAGTATGCAGAAGAATGAAACTGGACCACTTTCTTATACCATACACAAAAATAAATCCAAAATGAATGAAAGACCTAAATGTGAGATAGGAAACCATCAAAATCCTATAGTAGAACACAGGCAGAACCTCTTTGACCTTGGCTGTGGCAACTTCTTATTAGACACATCATCAGAGGCAAGGGAAACAAAAGCAAAAACGAACTATTGGGACTTCAAAATAAAAAGCTTTTGCACAGCGAAGGAAACAATCATCAAAACTAAAAGGCAGCCTACAGAATGGGGAAAGATATCTGCAAATAGCATATCTGATAAAGGGTTAGTATCCAAAATCTATAAAGAACTTATCAAACTCAACACCCAAAAAACAAACAGTCTAGTTAAGAAATGGGCAGAAGTCAGGGCGCCTGGGTAGCTCAGTCAGTTAAGCATCCAACTCTTGATTTTGGCTCAGGTCATGATCTCAGGATTGAACCTTGTGTGGAATTCTGCATTCAGCAAGGAGTCTGCTTGAGAATTCTCTCCCTCCACCTCTCCCCCACTTGCTCTCTCTCTCTCTCTCTCTCTGTCTCTCTGAAATAAATAAATCTTGAAAAAAAAATGGGCAGAAGACATGAATAGACACTTGTGCAAAGAAGACATCCAGATGGCTAACAGACACATGAAAAGATGCTCGACATCACTCATCATCAAAATCAAAACCACTAAGGGATACCACCTCACACCTGTCAGAATGGCTAAAATTAACAATCCAAGAAACAACAGGTGTTGGCAAGGATGTGGAGAAAGGGGAACCCTCTTACACTGCTGGTGGGAATGCAAACTGGTACAGCCACTCTGGAGAACAATTTGGAGGTTCCTCAAAAAATTAAAAATAGAACTACTCTACAATCCAGCAATTATACTACTAGGTATTTACCCAGAGGATACAAAAATACAGATTCAGAGGGGTACGTGCACCCCGATATTTATAGTAGCATTATCAGCAATAGCCAAACTACAGAGAGAGCCCAAATCTCCATCAACTGATAAATGGACAAAGAATATGTGGTACATATATACAATGGAATATTATTCAGCCATAAAAAAGAATGGAATCTTGCCATTTTCAACAATGTAGATAGAGCTAGAGTGTATTATGCTAGGTGAAATAAGTCAGAGAGAGAAAGACAAATACCATATGATCTCACTCATATGTGGAATTTAAGAAAGAACACAGATGAACATATGGGAAGGGGGAAAAGAAAAAAAGGAGAGAGGGAAACAAGCCATAAGTGATATTTAACAATAAAGAACAAAGTGAGGGCTGATGGAAGGAGGTGGGCGGGGGATTGGCTAGATGGGTGATGGTATTAAAAGTGGGCACTTGTGATGAGCACTGGTTATTGTATGTAAGTGATGAATCACCAAATTCTACCCCAAAAACCAGTATCACACTGTATGTTAACTAAAATTTAAATTTAAAAAAATGCAATAGAAAGCTATCAGGGAGATTTCAGCAGAAAAGTTGCTTATTTTAGGGTAGTGGGACTATGGAAGATAGTTTCCCCCTTGGTATTTTGAATTTTTTTAATCTCTAATAATGAGCAAGTACTACTTATATGATTTAAAATAATTACCAGTTTCCATTACAAAGAAAGACATACACTAAGCCATATATCAAAGAGGAGGTCAGTGATCTGAACATCATTAACATCACCAAGAAAGCAAACCAACAATGTCGAAATGGGAGAGGGTTAAACATAGCATCTTTGGCTCAACACATCAATCAAGAGATTTAGGTCAACTGACATGCAGACTAGGCTCTAGACACTTCAACATAAAGTTCTCAGGGATTAATATCTTAAAAGATGTCAGAGAAACAAGCAGGAAGGAAACTTAGAGACCTAAGTGGTTTTCAAACACTGTTAAGAAAAAGGCTTTTTTTTTCCTTCTTCAAATGCAATATGAACATAAAATAAGTAAAAAATTACTTGCAGTTTGAACAGGATGGGAAACGCAGTAGGGAAACCCCAACTGTGATGACTTGATCTCCATTATTTCCTAAGGTTAATTCCTCCCCAAGACCTCAAGACCAGGGTTCCTCAGAACAGCTTGAAATGTACCCATTTTGATGCAACATTGAAGAAGCTTGCAGCCGACAGAGGGGAAGCTGAGGTTTTAGTGCTGGAAAGGATTTGCACAAGGTTGTGGGTTAGTATAGAGCAGGAGTGACCCAGGCACACGTTCTGCACTCATTCTGGCTTCCTCCACCCAAAAAATGGATTAAAAAAGTAATTGCCAGAAATTAGGGTGTTCAAGGCGAAGAACTGGAGTGATAGCCAGGGTAGGGCATCTCTTTATGGACCTCCTTACCTCACTTCCCAGGAGCCAGTCAAGTCTGTAGGAAGTCACACTCCACCCTCCAAAGGATGTCCCAGGCAGCTCTGTAGTTTGCTTTGGGTTCCAACTCACAGAGGGTAAACAATAACAACAACAAAAGGGGATCTTACTGGCTTATTTATGAGGGAAGGCTAAGGTCAGTTGTTCCTGGCATGGCTAGATCTCAAAGGACTCTTTCTCACCATCTCTTGGCTCTTTTCCCCTGAACTGCTTCCCAGCGAAGGCAGATTCTCTTCACCACCATGGCCACTGACATTTAAGTTTCTTGACATCCAAGATCCTAAAGATACGTGCAACTTGTACCTGATAATTCCAGCAAAAGTTCTCAGAAGGCTTGATTTAGGACAGGTGCCCATACATCCCTGAAATAATCAGTGTAATCTGGAGAAATTGGGTCTTTGGATTGGCTTGGCCTGAGTCTTGCACCCACTCCAGCAGCCCCAAAGTAGAAAGATTGGGAATTAGAGGTTGGTCATTCCTACATGGACACTTGGGCTGCTTTTCTCTAAGAAAAGGGGCAGGAATGCTTGGCCAGCAAATACAAGATATAACCTTGACATTTCGTGTCTGTACCAAGTCCATTTCCTACTTGTTGAAAGTGGGGCTATTTATGTCAAAGGGCATTCTCAGAGATACACAAGATACTACTTTTCTGTTCACTGTTGTAAAAAGTCAAATATTGCATGCAATCCTAATTGAATCAGTCCCCAACAAAACTAGGTTGTGTCAACTACAACTGAAGTGAAATGAAATCAGCTGAATTAAGATATTTCTATGTTTTACTTGCAGTCAGATTGGTCCCAAACCATTTATGAAAGTGCAAATTATAAAACTACACTGGCATTTATTCCTTGTCTCTATGACAGATAACTATAGAAAGAAAGAGTATTCGAATGTGTATTATTAGATTTATTATATCCACTTTTAGGATAAATAAAACCATTCAAAGCTTTCAAACATGACACGAATTTTTAACACCAAATTTCAAGAATTTTTTTACAAGGATCACAGTGGAAAATTGTGTGCATATATGTAATTATAATAAAATTTATGGTTAATTTTTTAAAGAAATATCTTTCGGAGCACAGAAAAGTACTTAGCATCTGCCTTTGCCTTCCCAGGACCATTGGCACAAGGAATAAGGTCAAATGCATATTTCAGAGCTTAGACATTTCAAGTGTTCTACTCCTTGGGTTTCCAAAATAGCTCTCAGATTTCTTCAAAGGTTTATTCACAAAACAGAGCTAAAATGTAATGAGAAAAGGCTGAAAGAAGAGCTCTAACCCAGAGACATCAGGTGGCTTTTGAGAAGCACTTTAATGACAAAGCTGAAATCGACATCTGTTAGCACCTTTCATAATGCCCCCTGGAAAATGCACTGAATCCATTTAACTCTTGGCATCCAACAAGAAGGGGTCCTCCAGGTCCAGCAACTATTAGATGCTCTCAACATAAGCCATGGAGTGGCTGTGATGAGAGAAAAACAAAACAAAACAAAATGAGGTAAAATGAAACTCACTTCTCTCCTCTTTGCTGGTCTTGCCCTGGAGGGAAGGATGACCAAATCCACACGGGCTAAATCGCTGCACAAGGGAACCATGGGTAAGGGCCTTAGGTCAACCCAGGACAGGAGAATGACATCTGTTAATGTTTGGGGATGGTAACATTCCCCTGGGGAACCTTTAGAAACAATGCCAGCTTTGAAATAGTGCTGGTCACTTCCCTTCCCCTTCTCCCCATATAAACAATATCCTTCAAACTTTAATAATAGGAACCAAACTTCATGCCACACTTAACATGGCAATTTGGCCATTCAACGACTTTGCTGAGGAGAGACCATTTTTTAAAGTAAAAAAGTTTCTCTACCAAGCCAGTAGAATACAATTTAAAAAAAAAATACATGTGGTAAGTAAATTCAACTATTGGATGGCTTGAGGATTAAAATTTTATCTTCCTAAATCCAGTTTGGCAGCATCTTTGTTCTCACTTGGATTACTCCTATAGAGAGCAATCCAAGTACATCTAAAAGTATGTAAATACATTTCTTTTACCCAGAGTAAAACACATGTCTGTGAGTACCTCTGTGGGAGAATAAGCTCTGAGGGAATATTGTGGAACACTGAGTTTTGAGCCTTTACCTCAAGGCCTCTCATCTTGTTCTTTTAGCTCATATTTTTTGAGGGCCTAATACATGCCAGACACTGGGAGTATAAAGATGAGCAAAAGTTCACCAGCAGGGAAGTCAGGGAGATAAACACATAAAGAAGTGATTACCATCCATGTGACTATTTAAAGCAATGACCAGCAAAGAAAGGAAGGTTAACTTAGCCAGGCAAACAAGGTATTATTAGGGAAGTTTTGCTGGGTAGCTAACCTTTGATCTTGGAGTGTTAAGTAAGAACTCACTAGGTGGAAAGTGGTGTTGAGTGGGAGGAACAGAATGAAGAGTGGGGAGTATATTCTAGACTAAAGGACTATAGAGGACCAGTGGGATCTCATCTCAAATCCTAACTCTGATTGATTGGGTGTGGCTGCTCCAAGTGTGGCAGGGAAGAAGACTGAAGCTGTACGGCAGATATTACTGAAGTCCCACTCTATCATCCACCCCCCAAACCACTCAATCTGCCCCCGCCTTGAGTTCACCTGTGGCCTTGGTATACAGTTCTTTTACAGGCTGACAGCCTCCCATTTCAACCACCTATAGCTTTCTACTTCTCTGAGGATTTTCTGATTCTTTAAAAGGCCAGGGGCAAGGCAGCCAGGAAGTAATGAGGATTTAAGGCCCACCTGGGCAATCTTCATCCAGTGAGGAATGGGAGTTGGTGTAAAGATATGCAAGCTTCCCCCATCCCTTTGTGACACAATTCTCAGGTACAAACTAAACAATCTGCAAAGCCTCTCTGATAGGACTGAGTCCAGTTGCCCACATTTATAGGCCCTTTAAGGACTTACCTGTCTTCCTGCACTCATTTTCCTCACTCCCACATCGAAGCTTCCTAGGATGACCTTTCAAACATTATGCATTAGTTATCTATTGCTTTGTAACAAATTATTCCCAAATTCAGCAGCCCAAAACAACAAACACTGATTATCTCTTGTAGCTCCTATAGGTCAGGAAATTAGGAGAAGCTTAGCTATATGGTTCTGGCTCCGGGCCTCTCATGAGGTCTTAGTCAACTGAAGGCACAATTGGAGCTGGAGGATCTACTTCTAAGATGGTTTACTCAGATGGCTCCCAAGTTGGTGCTAAGTGTTAGGGGGAGGCCCCAACATTTGGAATTCTCCATAGGGTTTCTTGAGGGTTCTCATGACATGGCAGCTGGCTGCCCTCAGAGGAAGTAATCCAAGAGAGAGCAAGGCAGTCATTAGAATGTCTTTTATGACTTAGCCTTGGAAGTCACACACTTTTTCTATATTTCATTTCTGTAGTATTCTACTGGTCAAACAGGCTAGCCTTATGTAATATGGGATGGAACTACAGAAGGGCATGGATACACTAGGGAAGCTAGGATCATTGGAGGACATCTTGGAGGTTGGCTATCATACTTCATGTTGGGGTTTAACAGTAAAGTTTATCCTGACCCATTAGTGACATCTGCATCGAATGGGACATGGAAATGTTATCATGCACTCATGCGTGCATGGGGATATGTCACCCTAAAATTCCGGGATTTAATCTCCAAAACTTTCAGAGGTTAATTTGATTAATTTGATTAATTCAGAGATTAGTTTGATTCAGACTAAGGTCTGAAAAAACACTCCCATTTTGGATGTATTTGTTCCAAAATTAGGCCAACCCCAATTTCCTACTAATCCAATTCTTCCTTCTGGGATTCATGTTGCTGAGCAGATCTGGGACAATACCATTCTACCTCACTTAGAAACATTTTAAATCTTTCAGTTGTTTACGACAATGCTGGACTACTTTGGTCACCAACACAGGTTCAAAATTCTAAAGACATGGTTTCTTCTAATTTGTAATTTATATGCATTCTTTAGCAAAAACCAGTCACTAGGAAAAAGCAACAGGAAATCTAAATTACCCTTCAATATTACCATATTCATATCCACATGGGAATTCCACAGTATAAATCAGATCTAAACAAGTTTTGCCCCCAGATTCCTTAAAATGTAAAAAATGATATAGATTATTCAGTTTGCAGATGACAGTTCAAAGCCTTCCTCTTTGTCCTCTTGTGACAAATTTAATATAAATACGTCCAAAGTAGAATAATTGTCAAACAGCAAAAGAGGTTCACTGGGAGGAAGAGTTATACTTGATCTATGTTTCAACCTCTCCCTGAAATAACTTGTCAACCCATAGCATAAACAATATCCTTGGTATGCTCCCATGGAATATTTAATTTGCAATACTATTTCACAATTACATTTCCTCAGGTGTACATCCTTAGTTATATCAAGATCATATGAGCATGTAAGACTTAAGTTAGCAGAGGGCAAAATATAAATATTTATGCATATGAACACCTAAAAACTAAAGTCTCAAAACTCAAACTGTTAAAATTTCTTAGTGCATCCTCTTTTTAACAACACAGCTGGTTATTTCTAACAGCATTTAAAAGCATCCCAGCAGGATATTATCTATTTGTAATATATTCTTGTGCATCCCAGGGGTTGGGAACAAAATGTTAACTTTGGAATGTTAGAATAAAATATAAACATTAAATAAACAAAGATATTTACCTGGAAAGAAATGAACCAAACCAACAAAAAATACAAAGGAATGGTTCAGGTCTAAAGACATCTTCATTGCCAAAAGCTCAATTGCTTTGTTGATTATCATTTTTTATTATGATACTAGGTAGAGGAGTCTGGGTTTTTCTTTTTCAAGGAGATGCCAATCTCTTTTTAATCATTCTCCAATTTAAGGGGGAAAAAAAACTTGCTTAAACTCTGAGAGGTATAGGTTTTATTTAGGATGCCAGGAAGACAGATTTTAATTAATTTAATCACAGTGAAATCTCAACATCTAAAATAATTACCAGTACCTAGCCAAGAAACTATTATCTGTTGAAGGTAATCAGTAAAAGAGAGCCAGGCTGGTCAGTTAAGAATCTAACAAAAGCCTTTTTATTGTTGCTGATCAAGAGCAAAATCATCAGGGGTGGATTATTCTGCCTCAACTTCCCTTTCTCTTTTTCTCTGCCAACCCAAGTTCAGTGTAAAATGACCAAAGCAACTTGAGTGTATTTTTGGGTGAATCCCATCTCCATATGGTGCCTGTGAAGAAGTCTGTTTTATTTATCTAGTCTATAACAGTGAAATGTGATGATTACATTTTGTTTAATGTATGTTTGCTGTGTTGCAAAATAGTTTGGCTCTCTTAAAAAATATAAGTTAGAAACAACTGGGTTCTGCTGAGTCATTCATACACATAAGCCCTGAGAGCATTATTTGAAAACAGCTGGGGAGTGGCTTTTTTTAATAACAGCTTTATTGAGATATAATTCACATACCATAAAATTCATCCTTTTAAGACGTACAACTCAGTGTTTTTTGTATATTCGAAAAGTTCTACAACCATCACCATTATTTAATTCCAGAACATTTTCATCACCCCCAAAAGAATCTCCATAAATTAAACACTAAAATCACTCCCCACCTCCTCCTCCACCTTGCCCCTACAGTAATCTACCTTATATCTCTATAAATCTGTCTACAGACAATTCATATAAATGGAATGCTACAATATTTGGCCTTTTGGATGGACTTCTTTCACTTAGCATAATGTTTTGAGGTTCATCCATGTTGTAGCATATAGTGGTATGCACTCTTTTATAGCTGAATAATATTCCATTGTATATATATACCAAGTTCTTATATATATAGGAAACCTAAAAACTCCACCAAAAAACTATTAGAATAAATGAATTCAATAAAGCCACAAGATACAAAATTAACATACAGAAACTATTTGTGTTTCTATATACTAATAACGAGCTATCAGAAAGAGAAATTAAAAAAACAATCTTATGTACAATTGCATCAAAAGGAATAAAATTCATAGTAATAAATTTAACCAAAGAGGTGAAAGACCTATAATCTGAAAACTATAAGACATTGATGAAAGAAATTAAAAACAACACAAATAAATGGAAAGATAATACCATGCTCAAAGACTAGAAGAATTAATATTATTAAAATGTCCAGACTACCCAAAGCAATCTACAGATTTAATGCTGTCCCCATCAAAACACCATTGGCATGGGCGCCTAAGTGGCTCAGATGGGTAAGCATCCGACTCTTGATTTCAGCTCAGCTCATGATCTTAGAGCTATGAGATCGGGCCCTGCGTTGGGCTCCGCACTTAGTGGGAAGTCTGCTTCTCTCTCTCTCCTCTGTCCCCCACCTGCTTGTGCACTCTCTAAATAAATAAATAAATAAATAAATAAACAAACAAACAAACAAATAAATAAAATCTTAACAACAACAACAAAAAAAACAAAACCAATGACATTTTTCAAAGAACAAACAATCCTAAAATTTGTATGGAACCACAAAAAGAACCCAAGTATCCGAAGTAATCTTGAGAAAGAAGAAGGGGTAGGTATTGTGCTCCCTGATTTCAAACTATTCTACAAAGCTATAGTAATCAAAACAGTATGATTCTGGCACCAAAAAAACAAAACAAAACAAAAACAAAACAAAAACAGACACAAAGATCAATAGAATAGAACAGAGAACCCAGAGATAAATCCAGGCTTACACAGTCCGTTAATCTACAACAAAGGAGGCAAGAATATATATAGGGAAAAGACAGTCTCTCTTCAATAAATGGTATTAGAAAAGCTGGACCACTACATGCAAAAGAATGAAAATGTACCACTATCTTACACCCTACGTGAAAATAAATTCAAAATGGATTAAAGACTTGGATATAAGACCTGAAACCATTAAACTCTTGGGAAAAAACTTAGTCAGTAAGCTCTTTGACATTGATCTTAGCAATATGTTTTGGACCACTCTCCCCACACAAGGGCAACAAAAGTTAAAATAAACAAATGAGATTACATCAAACTGAAAAGCTTCTGCACAGTGAAGAAACCCATCAACCAAATGAAAAGGCAACCTACTGAATGGAAGAAGATATTTGCAAATAATATATTTAATAAGAGGTTAATATCTAAAATATATAAATAACTTACACAATTTAATATCAAAAAGACCAACCAGACTAAAGAATGGGCAGAGGATTTGAAAAGACATTTTTCCAAAGAAGATACACACACAGACAATAAGCACAAGAAAAGGTGCTCAACATCACTAATCATTGGGGGAAATGCAACTCAAAACTACAATGAGATATTATTTCATACTTCTCAGAATGGCTACGATCAAAAAGAGGAGAAATAACAAGTGTGAGTGAGGATGTGGAGAAAAGGGAACCCTCATATACTATTGGCAGGAATGTAAATTGGTGCAAGCACTATGGAAAACAGTAATGGAGGTTCCTCAAAAAAATAAAAATAGAACTATCAGATGATCCAGTGATTCCACTTGTGTTTTTTTATCCAAAGAAAATAAAAACATCAATTCGAAGAGATATATACACCCCTGTGTTCATAACAGCATTATTTATAATAGCCGAGATATGGAAACAACCCAAGTGTACACTGATAAATGAATGAATAAAGAAGTAGTATCTATATACAATAGAATATTACTCAGCCATAAAAAGAATGAAATCTTGCCATTTGCAACACAGATGGACCTAGAGGATATTATACCAAGTGAAATAAATCAGAAAAGACAAATACTGTATGATTTCACTTATATGTGGAATTTAAAAAATAAAACCAATGAACAAGTGAAACAAGACAGAAACAGACTCATAGACACGGAAACAAACTCTTGGTTACCACAGGGAGGAGGGTTTCAGGGGTGAGGGGGTGGGGCGGCAAAGTAGGTGAAGGGAATTAAGAGGTACAAACTCCTAGAGATAACAAGTACAGCATAGAAAATACAGTAAAAAATAAAGTAATAACTTTGTATGGTGACAAATGGTAACTAGACTTATTGCGGGGATCATTTCATAATGTATAAAAATATCGAATCACTATGATATATACCTGAAACTAATAGGATATTATATATTAACTATACTTCAATTTTTTAAAAAAAATGAATCAGGGACAATCCTTGCCTGTGACCAACACTGTTAGTTTCCTTCTGACCCAAAGTCTTCCCAGATTTTAAAAAAAAGGTAAGAAAGAAAAAAAAACTCTTTTTTGTTCAGGCTTTACTATGCCAAACTCCTAGAGGTAAGTCATAATTTTTCTGGGTAAATCAAGATAATTCTTCTCCCCTTTGCCAGATATTCTCTTTTCCAACCTCCTTTGCAACTAGGAGTGGCTATGTGGCCCAGTTCTGGTAAATAAGACATAAGGGAACATCATTTGAGCTTCTGAAATTTTCTCCACTAAGGAAAGGAGACTGTTTTCCCACATACACCTCTCCTTCCTGCATAGGATGGTAGGGACACAGTGCCTGAAACTATGGCAGCCATCTTGGGACCATGAGGTTACCAACACAAGGAAGAAGAATAAGTTCACTCAGAATGATGGAAAAATCTTGGGTCTTTAATACTATCATTGAGCCACAGAATATTCTTTCAGAACTTTTTACTAAATAAATAATATACATTGTTATGATTTAAAACAAACAAACAAGCCGACTTACAGACAGACCAAATAGTCGAAATTCTCTGGTGATTAAGCGTTAGGGGAGCTCCAAAGCCATTTTCCCCCTCCAGTGGCTGGCAAGGCTGCTGGTTTTCACAACCATCAGAGTGCAAGCCTGTTGGTTTTCAAGGCTACTGAGTTCAGGAAGACGGTAGAACTATGACAAGTTTTAAAATGCCATAAATCTTGCTGTTCTTGCCAAGCTTCAGCCATTTTTAAAAATAAACTCTTCCTAGATTGTTGTAAGTTTTCAGTTAATTTCCAGAGATCCCCAAAAGTTGATTTTGACAGTTTTTGCCAGAGTTCTCATTTCTTTTATGGAACAGTGAATTTTCAGAGGTCCTTATTCCACCATTCCAGAAGCTGGACCAATGTTTTTTTTGGGGGGGGGGGGCTGGGGAGGACTCCTAATCCAGAATTTTGAAAAGAATGATCAAAAGTAAGATTTGAACCAGTTTCCTTGGGGAAAACATATATTTAATAGGAAGTAGGCAAGTGGAGTAGTTGTCAATTCTAAAAAAATAGTAAGAAAAATTAATGTGCCAATTAACCTAATTATTGAAATTTTTTCAAGTGGCACAGCATACTCTTTGTACTGAGCTTCTTTTCCCTCCGCTTATTATTCAGAACCCAACAAAACTGGAAATAATATTTTCATTATATTAAGCATGCAAATCCTTATTTATATTTCTTCATGACACTCACTGCCGAGAGTGAGGAGGGGAGATTCCTGAATTTTGTTACTTTTTCCATGCCCAAAGGATGTGTCAACTGTGTGCTACCAAAATGAGGCATGTTGTGGCAGCTACCAGAGATGAGGCAACGTGCTGAGAAAATTAAAGTCTTTCAGACTTGTCCTAAAAAACTTAACCCTTTATATGATAGCAACATCTCGGAGATTGTCCCCAAATCCACTGGAGGAGGAAAAATTTCCCGCTACTAATGGTAATACATACATTATCACAGTCTGCATTTTATGAGGGTAAAGGTCTTTCTTTCTTTCTTTCTTTCTTTCTTTCTTTCTTTCTTTCTTTCTTTCTTTCTTTCTTTTCTTTCTTTTTCTTTCTTTCTTTCTTTCTTTCTTTCTTTCTTTCTTTCTTTCTTTCTTTCTTCCTTCCTTCCTTCCTTCCTTCCTTCCTTCCTTTCTTCCTTTCTTCTTTTCTTCCTTTCTTCCTTTTAGGATAGCACTTGATATCCAACTTTCAAGGTTATGTGAAAACTAAACATTTGTAGACTATTTAAAAGTAATAATTATATTTAATATCATATTACATAGCAGCTGATGGCCTTAGGGAACCAATTGCTATCACTTCCGAAATTAGCTGGTGATGTTCGTAGAGAGAGGGTAGCAGAAATTACTCCCCTTCAGATATCTCCAAAGAGCAACACTTGCCCCTTATAAATTTAGAGCCCAGGCACCCAAACCAACAGCTGCTTCAATGCAATGGAAGCAAAGTGAGATTCTCAACTTAGATATCTATAAGCTTTGAGGCAGAATAAAGGTGTACTATGTTCCTTTCTTGATTCAGCTAATTGCTGAATGACATTTTAATAAGCACCTGAGATAGGACAAACCTGCTATTTATATTAAAATCAGCCCCAAGCTGCAGACAAGAATTTTGACTAGAGAATCCAATCCAGCAGGAACGCCCCGATACCAAAGCTGGGCAAAATGAAAACACTCTAATCAGTGTATATCTTTGAAGTCCATAAGCAAGGGATAAGAAAACTTTCACCTCTTCCTATAAAAAGAATCAATTCCAAAGGCTGCAGCAAGGAAAATTTCCTTACATGCTGTTAAGATCCTAATTAGAAATTTCAGCTTGAAGATTCCAATAGTCCTTTGCTCTCATTTTATCTGAACTAACATTTTAGACAGTTTGTGATCTTCCAGAAAACCTTGTTTCAAGATAAGCCCTTTCATCTTTCAAATGGCTTTGGGGCATCCTTCTCAGCGCCAGGAACACAGCCATCCATTTCACAAATGAGGCCAAATGATGACATTACTTGGCCTTCTTTCACAAACATCCTTCCTATCCACAGCAAAGCAGTGAATGCTGCAATGGCATTTGAGGCCTACAAATTGTCTCTGTAAATCTCTACACACAAGGAAATCAATAGATGTTTTTAGAAACTCAGAGTTCCCCTATATACTAATAAGCTGAACACATTGGGGAAAAGAATGTGTTGGAGGATTCCACTTCTTTGATGAGTCTTATTATGGTCCCTTGGTCTTTTTTTTTTTTTAATTCAAAGACTGAATCCTGAGAAAAGACAATTTTCCTCCAAAACAGGGAAGGTAGTCCTTAGCCAGTATGACCTTGAACAAATCATCTAAGCCTTATTTGCTTCCATTCCTTATATACAAATGGAATAATAATAGTACCCAACCCAAAGGATTGTACTGAGGCATAGGTTTATGTAAAGTGCCTACCCCTGTACCTGGCTCCCAATCAACGCCCAATAATTGGTAGCTCTGATGGTGAAAAGAATTGGATTGATGACCGGTAAGGAAGAGGATACTGATGACTGGCTGATGTTGAAATTTAGCTCAGAAACTGCCTATTCTGTTGCTCGTCTCCTTTCACTCTCCCTTGCAATGTTTTCTTCCTCAGCACTCAGAGTTCAGATCCCCCAGAAAGAAAGAGAATCCACAGTTTAATAAATCTAAAAGTCAGCAACTGAAAGAAGACTGGAAGAAAACAATGAATAAATTACTCCACAGGGAGAATCCAGATGCCGAAGCATCTATGTGGAGCCACTTTTTGAGGGTAGCCAGAGAGGAAGGAAGGACGGAGACCAAGTAAAAAGCAGAAGAAACAGCCCAATGGGGAGCCCACCTGGATAGTTAGTCTTTGTGAAGTCGATTCATAGGTTATCGCTACAATGAGCGCCTCTGTCAGAAGACTGAACCATAGAAACTTTCCCTAGTGTTGTGTGATTAGACCATGACACAAAGCAACATAAATGCAGTCTTCCCTTCTAAGCTGCAGCCTCCTCCTCCTCCTAATTTTGCAGACTGATTTACTCAGTTTTAGTTTTCAGTTGATTAAGAAATTTCTTCCCTGTGCTAGGGTTAACCTATTTATTAGATGATAATACAACTCATCTGAAAAACTACAGAGAGGCATTTAATTCTAATTCATATAAGAAAGTGTATTTATAGATATTGTGAAGAAAAGTAAGATCTAAGCTTCTAAAATTTAAATTCCAAGGTTTTTCTGGTGGGGGAAAGGGTTTTTGTTTCTGTTTGATTTCAAAGATGTGGATATAGATTATTAAAACTATTTTTTCTGATTAATGTAAGGAAGAGGAATAATATACAGGAGTCATCATACGGAAGTTGAAGCCCAAAGACTTGGATTCAAATTCCATCTCTAGCTCGAATGAACTGCGCTATGGTAAGAAAGTCATTTAATTTCTCCATGTCAGTTCTCTCACTTGTAAAATGAGAGTGCTTAATAACTTATTTTATTTTGTCCACATGCATTTTAAAATATTTATACATACTTATCATTAAAAAAACACAGGGGTATGTTAAGGTAACAGCCAAAGCTCTTGTCAACTCATTACTGACAACTCTCACTACTCAGAGGTAACTACAATGAACAGTTCATATGCATTCATATATACAAGATAAAGACATATATTTTACCAAAAAAAAAATGATTCTACTATATGGACTGATAAGCAATTGCTTTTTTGTTCCTAGTAATATTTAATAAGTTCCATTTCAAGGGAGTCCTGGTAAATGTACTTTATCCTTTTTAAATCATATATAACATTACATTGTGCCACGCCTTATTTAACTTTTCATTTATTCAGAAATTTAGGTTGTTTCTATTTTTCTTTTAGCAGATACAAATGGCATCAATGAACATTTTTGGACGAATATTTGTGTGCACTCAGGCTCATATGCCTGTTGATGGATATTTTAGAATGCTTCCAAAAATGATTTTTTTCTTCTTTCCTAAACCACTTTTTTTGGTCTAAAAACATGTTGTAGAGAGCTTTAGCAAGTAGATCTGAATGACCTCTCTTTCTCTTAAAGAAATAAAGATGCAAATATAATGACATTTTACTGAAAATCTGACAGAAAGCCTAAAGACAAATTTTCAGACTGTGTTGTTTAATATCATCAATAATGGGATACAGTTTAACCTGTCAAGCCCCTCAGAATTTTAAAGAAATATTTGGGACTTGATGAATGAGAATAATAACAAAGTAATGGCATAGTTGGGGGGGAGGGAAGAGAGGAAATATTAATTACCTAAAGAAAACCATGCAGAGCTCAGCTGAGAAGACAAATCTCTTTTCTGACTGACATACTGAGTGAAGAGAATAATTCAACTTCAAAGCCAGAACAAAAAATTTGCTACTCACCATAATTTAGGAGTAAAGATTGACAGTTTGCCACAATAGTTAATCTCCTGATTCGTGTTCAAGGCATTGACTCAATAGAATACCATCACTTATAGTATTGCCTAAAACTAATGAAATTTGCTATTGGAGATTTTACAACTTCCTGTGTTTAAGAATAAAGGTCCCTAAAAAAATGAGATGTCGTTTTAGCTGTTCATGCCCCTTTCAACTCAAATACTACATATTACATCAAGTCAACAAAATACGGAGATTAAAACCAGTAAAATTTACTACAAAGGAAATAGATAATATGATGGATGGCATGTTTACCTGTTTCTGAAGGTGGAGTATCAGGTTGAAGAAGGGAAAGTCGGATAAGAATGGCATGACCACCATCTTGTTTTCTTCCAACACTGCATTTATCCAACAACGTCTTTTTATCTTTCACATGCTTTATTTTTGTTGGGAGCATCCATCTTCTTAACATGAGAAGCATTTCCTACATGTGAGGGAAGATTTTCAAATTAATAAGTTATTGTTGCATCAAAATTTTTGGAAAGGAATAAGAAAAGTACAATGAGAAAATTATCAAACCCAAATCTTTGAATAGACTCAATATATACTTTTTTGTTTTTTATGAAACCTTCTTGAAAGGTGGTGAAGTGAGTCCAAGAGCCATTCTTGTTGAGCCAATTAGTCACCCCAACTAGTGTTTTTTTTCCCTCTGGAGCTGCATCACTGAGAAAGTTCTGAATGTGATCTATTCAAAGAGCCTAGCGCTGATAGTTTCACAAAAATTACAATCTTTATGGCTCTGAAATTATTTATATTAATGCACTCTGAAGAAAATCCTGAGTCGATAATAAGGCCATATAACAAGTTAACTGAAATTGAAGTCTATCATTTCATAGTATTGAATTCATGCTTTCTCAGTATTATTATACTTGTGAAAAAAAGGATTCTACAGGTTTCTAACATTTTAAGTATTTCAGAACTATTCCTGGTAGTGTGAAATTTCCAACACAAAGAAACAGATCTGTTTCCTATAAAGCTCACAGAAATGCTTATCTTAGACACTAATGTTCCACTTAGAAATATGTCTTTGGGGCATCTAGATGGCTCAGTTGCTTAAGTGTCCAACTCTTGGCTTCACTCAGGTCATGATCTCAGGGTCATGAGATTGAGCCCTGAGTAGGGCTCTGCACTCAGCAGAGAGTCTGCTTGAGATTCTCTCTCCCTCTCCCTCTGCCCCGCCCTCCACTTGGGCATGCTCTCTCTCTCTCTCTCTCTCTCTCTCAAATAAATAAATAGTGGTGCCTGGATGGCCAGTTAAGCATCTGACTTTTAGTTTCAGCTTAGGTCGTGATCCCAGGGTCATGGGATGGAGCCCTGCATTGGGCCACAGGGAGTTGGCTGTCCCTTTCCTTCCCCCTCGCCCCCCACCATTGGTGCTCACATGCTCTCTCTAAAATAAATAAATAAAATCTTTAAAATAAATAAATGAATGAATGAATGAATGAATAAAATCTTTAAAAAAAATGTCTTTAAAGGATCTTGGATTCTATACAGTGCCTGCTTTCAAGACAACTCTCATCTGATGTTTTTTGTTGTTATCTTCCTGACTTCCATTCACTCATCTTTTGCATCCTCACTTTCCCTGTACCACTCTTTCCATAATCTCAGCAGGATGGCATCCATCATCTCTACAGCTCCAGGAGTGAACAGGTGACTCAAGTCTGACCAATCACAGCATCATATCCCTGGGACCATAGTGATTCATTCAAGGATGAACAAAGGAGTTCAATCCAGTTGGTAATAGCCAGTGAGCTTTAATGCTAGGACTCCATTTTGGAACAGAGACTTTCTGTTTCCATGGGGGTTGCTTTTAATTGATGCATACCTTCCTAGGCAAGTCCTTCCTTATTGTGCTTTTGGCTGCCTTCTCAATTTGCTAGGAGCTTTTAGAAAATGAAAGCATCTTCAAACTAGTCTATTTCACTCTTTTTTGTTTTTCTTTGCTTTAATCATTCCTACCCCCTTTAGGTTCTTCTTTTTTTTTTTTTTTTTAAATTTTACTCTGGCCAGCCCTCTCCATATCTTCGTCTTTAGAACTACAGTATCCAGGAACCATCCAGAGAACAGAAAAATTCTTTTGCTTTAGAAGGATCAGGATCTAGGCACCATGTGGCATTCAGTTGGAGAGTTTCTTACATTTTCTTTACAAAAACAACAAAACAACAAATAAATAAAACAACTATAATCAAAAGGCAGCCAACCCAGTACTTCTTTTCTTTTTCTTGAAGCTTGGCTTCACATTCTGCAAAACAAAGCAATTTACTGGCAAAGTGAAGCTTCTGTGTCAGTTTCAACTCTTTGTCTTGCATGGGGATTAGAACTCAACTTGAAATGACTAAAATCAAAAAAAAAAAAAAAAAAAAAAGAGAGAGAGAGAGAGAGAAAAGCTCTTGGCCTCTTTTTCAGAAATGCCCAGGATAGGGCGCCTGGGTGGCTCAGATGGTTAAGCGTCTGCCTTCGGCTCAGGTCATGATCCCAGGGTCCTGGGATCGAGTCCCGCATCGGGCTCCCTGCTAGGCGGGGAGCCTGCTTCTCCCTCTGCCTCTGCCTCTCTCTCTCTCTCTCTGACTCTCATGAATAAATAAATAAAACATTTAAAAAAAAGAAAAAAAAAGAAATGCCCAGGATAGAGGTTGGCTTTGGGCACAACCAGATTCCAGGCACAAATAATATGATTAAGAACCACGGTCATTTCCATCATGTTTGGTATATGGTTAGAATACTCATGGCGACACTGAAAAAACAGGGTTCAAGTACCCCTTGTAGATAGAAGAAAAGAAAGTATATGCAATCCATTCATTCATTCATCTACTGCTCTTTCTCTCCACACAGTCATTTCCTGGTTATAAACACATGTCAGACCATGGCATTCCAGTGATGGAAGCTTCAGATCACAAATCTATTTGACTTTCCAACTCATCTCTCCAAAATTAACTAATTCAATCACTATGCCTAATTGCAAAAACCCTAGAGAGAGGCTCACAGAGTAGTCTTCTGTGTCTACCCCTCATTTGGTCAGAGGAACTATGACAGCCACCTCTTCTGCACTATAAGGCAGAGGGTCTCAGAAAGCTGAAGGGCAAAAGAGAAAACCATAGACCTCTCGAGCATAACACAGTCCCCACCACAATACATACACACACCTCAAAGCCACTGGGGGTCTTGCTATTATGCCAACCTATTCTCCCATGTGGTCAGGAATGTAAATGAAGTTGGACAACTTTCTCCTTTCAGGTTAGTCAGAATTCCCACTTCCAGCCTCTCCCACGTGTTCCCAACGTGCAAGCTTCCTCACAGCCCACTGAAGCAGGGTCAGGAAATCTCTCAGAACACTCTAAACACAGATGAGTCCAGTAAAACCCCTGGCCAACTCCAGCTGATATTCTAACTAGTATCAGATATGCCAGATACAATGAGTTCATATCTGGACTCCATCATTATTAACTATGTTGTCCTGGGCAAGTCACTCAACTTCTTTTTACCACATTTTCTTTGACTGTACAATGTAGCCTTCATGGTCTTTGTGGTCCCTCCTTTATAATATCCTGCAATGATTTCCACAGTGGGCCTGTTTGGTGGCATTCTCTTACATGTAAACTCCTGTCAATGCTCTAAATTTTCTACTGCCAAGTACAACCCAAATTACCACATGCCAAAAAAAAGTCAAAAGAGCATCAGTGTGGAAATACAAATCTGAGTTCTCAACCCAGCCCTGACCCCAATTATTGTGTCACCTCGAGAAGGCACTAAACTTGGGCCCCTGGGTTGTCCCTATAAAATGAGGGACTTAAAGTAATTGTCTCCGTGTTTCCTTCCAGCATTATTCTAATAATACTCCTTAAGTGTAACAACTATTTTAAGACTGGATGTGAGGCAATTTAAATGTTACCGTCATGGAAAAATTAAGATGTCTTTGTTAAATAAAGGAAGTACCAAGATGCTGTCAAATATGGAATTCTCTTGTATGCATGTGGCTGGAGAAAAAAATTTAAGACAGCAACTCCTTAGCAGTGCTTCCGATAAGCTCTCTGAAGTACTATCCTGAGAGAATATTGTTCCTCATTAAGATGTCCAGGCCCAGCACGACAGAAGAGAATACGCAGAACATTTTCTTTTGGAATATGTTGATGTCTTTTGTGGGTTGGTATTTTTTTTTCTTCTTGATTACACTTACTGGTTAACTACTAATTGTTTCTTTGGCCTAGTAGTAAGCCCCATTTGTGATTTATAAGACGGATTCCAAAGCAATCATGGTTTTGTTGGGGGCAGAGAAATTGGTTTGCTGTATCTTATGGCCTTTTGGGTTCTGGAGGAGGCTTAACCTGAGCAGAATATTATGTCTGAGTAAAGAAACCGAGCAGTCCCTGAGCTGCCACAGCCATATATTCATGGTATACCAGGAAATATGCTTTTGTTCAAGAATCATTTTCAAGTCACTACCCAGGTCTTTCCAGAGAAGCAAATGCCATTCTGTCATTATTTT
Organism: Phoca vitulina; assembly: GCF_004348235.1. Taxonomy (NCBI): domain Eukaryota; kingdom Metazoa; phylum Chordata; class Mammalia; order Carnivora; family Phocidae; genus Phoca; species Phoca vitulina. The sequence goes on from NW_022589716.1 coordinate 21,690,574, forward strand.
CTCTCTGACCTGTGCTCGAGCACAAATACATTTCCCCAGGACATCAAACACTCTTCTGTGGAGGCTCCATCCTCAAACCATCCCATCAAAATAATGAACAGAGGATATCTAACTTAAGCAGAACGAATTTTGAGTATGTGCCCTATTTTGTGAGCCTAATCATATCTTCTATATAAAAGGCAAGAAACCAATTAGAAACGCAAAATTCAGAGATGGGTATGAATGAGCATGATATCTGACACTCTAGAGAAATAACAAGGGTAGGAAAACCATTTGTTGAGCACAGACTACTGGTTGAGCTTTAAAAGCATCTTCAAATTAAATCCAAATAAGAACTTTGGCTGAGAAGTCATGCAGGACCCTCTTTCCTTTTTACCTTTTTTACAGGGTTACAAAGCAACTTGCCCAAGGCTGCTTAGAAAGTAAGTAGCTGAGCTGTGATCTGAACCCACGGTCCATGTCACTTTAAAGCCTGTGCTTTTTTCCTTACCCCCTAAAATGCCCAAATACCATTTGATATAATTGGGAGAGCATGGGCCTCATTTCCTAATTTAGATTCACACTGATGCATATTACATGAAGTTTCCTATATAATGACCACTGCTTCTTTCTATAGCATTTCCAGAATGCCCCAGAAAGGGAAATTGTTCTGCAAAAGAAACTCTGAGAGGCAATTTTAATATCTTGCTTACTTGAAAAGGCAGATTACACTCTGCATTCAAAACAAAATAGCTCCCCCTACAGTTTTTGCTCCATCTACATCCTCTGCTCTGGCAAAGGAGGAGGGAACCCACAGGTCAGATCCAAGGCTGAGCTGAGCGTTTGCTCCTTATTGATGGGAATAATTATCAGTCCATCTGTTTAGAGAGGATCAGCGGGTATTACTCAGGATGAGAAGATGTCCCTTTCGCATTTTTCTCCGTTTCAGCAGAATAAATCTATAACTGCTAAGAGTCTTGTGCAGATTCTGACTGGTTCCAGGCTGGAGTGAGAATATGTTTTCTGGAGGCCGAATTCCCTCCTGACTTGCAGTGCAGAGCTGGCAAAGGCATTCTGTCAGCCTTCCAAGCCCTGAGATTCCTCTGTGACCTCACGAGTCCCAGCTTTGCCCGGCGCCTGCTGCCTCCCCGGAACTGTTTGGACCAGTGCAGAGCTGTGCGTCAGCATCACCCCTGGACGCAGCGCCCTCATGCATTCCCATGGGGCTGCCACGCTGGGAACACTGCTGATGATGCAAGCCTGGTGGGAACTTCTCTGGAGTGTCGTGGGTGCTCACGGGGCCTGGGAACGTCACGAATATGAAGTGGCCTAATGTCATTTGCTCTCATCATTATGCCTTCCAACGACAGCTGTCTCCACCGCTCTCCCATCTGATTCCCTCTCCTAGAGCATGTCCTAGGGAATATGGGTGGGAATGATGGGGAGAGGGGAGACCCTTCATGTGTCCATGCGGAATCTACCTAAGTGGATAAATGAAGTACGATGGATAATAGACCTCCCGTCTTCCCCCACTGATAATGTTAAGGATAATTAAATGAGAAAATGCAGCTAAAGCGGACCCTGTAAAATTTTTAAAACATCGACATAGTAATAGCTACTACATTATGAGTTCTTCTCACAGACTAACCACTGTGTTAACAACTTTACATGTAACATTTCATTTAATTCTCAAAAGAGGCTTATGAGGTCAGTTCTACTAGACCCTTTTTTCAGAGGAGGAAACTACGATTCAGAGAAATTAAATAATTTCACCAAGGTCATGCAAGTGTCAAAGAGCAAAGCACAGAATTTAATCTATATCTGTCTGACTCCAAAGTCCATGCTCTTAGCAGAAATTCCAGTTGTTAAGTAACTACTTACAATAGAAAGTACAATTGATCCTAGAAATAACCATTAAATACTCAGATATTTAAGAAAATTGAAATTTTGAAATGAGCATGCTTTCCTCATAAGGTTGTCCTTTGCACCCAAAAATTGTCTTTCACTTTGATGACTGGACAGGACAGTTAATGTGTACATGTGTACAGAATGATTTGTGATTTTTCAAGCATTTCAGTGCATGCCATGGGATTGGATACCGCCAGGAATCTGTGAGAAACAGAGGGCTGGCATTATTATTATTCCCACTACCTAGACAAAGCAACATGCTTAAGGCAATTAAGTGACATGGCTAACGTCCCAGAGTTTAAAAACAATGCCTCCCAAGTCAGTTCATAGCTTTTTCTAGTCCCCAGAGATGCCTGACTTGGGAACAGAGGGTAACTTCAATCCATCCACCTCATGCTTAGCACAAACCCAGTCCTTCAGACCCACTTTCCCCCATCTCAGTTAAAGATGTAACTGTCCTTTCACCCAGACACCTCCATCCAGGGCCAAAATTAAGTCACTTATTTGTGCTAGTCCTCCCTGCCTACCCACATCTGACAAGTGACTTCTTCAGAAAATTCCCCAAGTGTTCAGACCAGCTCAAAGTGATGAGCAATGGAGAAAATCACAAGGCAGGAGGGATGGATGAGAGTGTGGCAGACTAAACATCTGGGGATGACACTGCCTAAATTGGTGAATTTATTTTAAACAAGTGCTTAGTTCAAGCCAGGATTACCTCTCCCATGTCAATGGTATCAATGGAATGAACTCCTAAGATTTCCTGCGGCACCCAGTCTGGCTACTCAGGTCCATTTTTCACAGTGAAGCACTGTAATCTTGCAAAAATGCAAGTCCCTCTCCAGCTTTAAGCTTTCTAAATGCTTCCTCCAGCTCTCAGGCTTGAGACACCAAATCCTTACAATAATATCTGACCCCAGCTATTGGTCCAAATTCTTAGGTCACTCCCCCACATGGTACCCTTTCCCTCTAGTCTTCATCTTATTCTCTTTGCCCAGCATATGAAAATTCTCTTTACAACTTCCTTGACAATAACCCCCAACGTAGGCTTGGGCACTCCAGGATGGGAAAGACAACCATTCCCTTAATAAGCACACCAAATTATCATTCACTAGTTGAATCCCAGTCAGCTCCTGGAGTCACAGAAATCTTGGTCCATATCCCATTCTATGGCACACTTAGCTGTGTGAGCTCTGTCTCAGAGCCTGTTTCTTTATCTGAGAGGTGGGCAACCTCACAAAGTCACTGTAGCAGGTGTGTAGAGTGATTCAAAGTGCCTTCTTTGATACAGAGTAAGAGTAAGTGTTGAATAAATATTAGTTGTCATTGTCTTCATCATCATCATCATCATCATCATCACTTTCCCTAAATTCCTTCCATTCACTTGGCTACACACTCCAAGTGTCTTTAACTAGCATCCTCCTGCCAAGTTTGTGAGGAGCTTACTGAGCAGGACCACCAGCTGTGCCCAACCTCCTACTGCTAAGCCATGCCCACACCTCATACCCATGCCCACAGACCAAAGAGTAAGTTAATTTCCTGGTTCAGTTGCTTTTATTTCTAACTCAACTTGAGTTTCTACGACATCAACCCTATAGGTGTATAGGGAATTGAAGAGAAGGTAGATGACAAACTAAGACCAGGGCAGCTACCTAAGAACTTTCTTTTTAACAGACGGATGAAGAAATAAAATAAGTAACAAAAAACCTGATGTGGTGCTCTCATTTGTGTCTCAGGTTCACAGCAAAAAATCAATATGGTCTCTGTCTTTTCTTTCAAGATCTCAAAGCTTCCTACTTCAAAGCATATCATCTGCTTCGTTACCACCTTTCACAAAGACACAAAGTGAGACATTAATTTGTGCAGCATGAACTGAATTTCCAAAAGGAATATATGGAGTGTATACAAGGAGAATCTGCAGATGCCGATGCAGTAAAGCACACCGCCCTGCCTGGATGATGTGAGTAATCGTGCTCAGCGGATGTGGGTAGATTCTAGTACTATTTCATCACACTCAAGTCGACAGCACAAATACCATGCCAGATGCATCATGAAGGAGCACCATATTTGCTTTGTACCTACAGCCACTTCTAACCATAAGAAGTGGTTTAAAAAATCAAATGATAAAAACTGTGGACCTCTCTATTTTTTTATTTTGCCTTATCACTGCAGGAGGGCAGCCAACTCGGGGCAAGGAGAAGAAATTAATTTCTCAGTTCCCACTCACTTTACCATTGCCTCTCCCTCCTCATCCCATCAGGCTCCCCATCAGGTTCTGCTCTAAGCAAATGAAGCTCAGGGAACACCCTTTATCTCCATCTTCATGGCCTCTCATCATAACCATTTACACCTTTCTGTCCTCAAGGCACTCGGCACATTGCTGGATAAATTGCTGGTGCTCCTTTGATTACAAATGACAGAAACTAAACTTAAATTGGTTAAGCTACCCTGGAATGTTTGGTTCCAATAATGGGGAAGTCCAGGGTTAAGCTGGCCTCAGGGAGCCCAGTAACTTCAATAATGTAATTACACTTTACCATCCCCTTCCACCTCCCAGCTCTGAATCTACTTGATGTGCTCCCTTTCTATAGAGTAGCTGCTTCCTTGTGGCCAGGCTCGGCAATTGGAAAGATAAAGAAGTATGAATGCAGAAAACTCCAGGTTTCTATCACCCCTGCTTTAGTCATACCAGAGCAGCTCTCTTCCCTCATGGCTCTATATAAAATTGCAGGCCAGGACTCTGCTTGGCCTGAACTGGGTCATGCTCTCATTCCTGTAGACACAGAAACATGTAACAGGATTGGCCAGGCCTACTTGTGTGCCCATGCCTACAGCCACAGGGCTAGGTCTTGTGACTACCAACTCCTCACAACCAGAACAGTTCCACAAAAAGAGAGGTATGTTTGGTGTTCCCAGGAGGTGGGTGGGAAGACAACAATAGCATCTATTCACCAGCTTATCTCATTAAGCCTTTATTTCCAGGATATTCACACACTCTGACCCTCTTGCACCTTAACTGATGACCTTTGTTTACCATTAAATATTCCCTGTTTTAACCCTTAAAAAGGTAGACCTTTTGGAGCCCATCTTAAAGACCCACTTTATTGCATTTTCATATTTAAAGAAATTCATCCTAGCAACCACAAGTACATAAAAAACAAATTAAATGTTTACTACATTTTGATAAGGAAAAATGCCAACTCAAGGATTTCTCTTCTACCTCCCAGAAAAATACTCTTTCTGAACATTCCCTCTTTCTCAAATTCCAAGATGAATGAAGGTAGATTTCAAGGTCAGTCACCTGCCCTGCTCTAACACCAACAATTGCTCTCCAAACCTGTCCCACTTTTCATTTCCCCTAATATATTTATTATTTTCCTCCTACTATTTGCTCTTTGACCTTTCTAGATTAATAAGCTAGCATCTCCAGACCTCACCATTTGCAGTGATGTATAATAAAGACTAAGAAGCTGGTGATCAAGACAGAAATCTATTTGGTGGAGTAGGAGAAGCACTGGAAACAAGCTGGCTAATTCAGGTTTTTCTTCAGCAGGTGGGGGAGGGACAGGTCTGTGAATATTTGCATGCTGATGTATTTTTCCCTGCTGTATACTATTCACTTAAAGTCCAGCCACTCATTTCACCAATTCACTCAGAATCAGACAGAGTTATACAAAGCATGTAGCATAGACTATATTCTCATGGAGATGTTACACGATAAAAGGCTTTGTAATTAATTTGAAAAATATTTAATATTTTATCCCTCCATTTGAGATTTATGATGCATCTTAAAGGCTCTGACAAGTTCTGCAGTAAAGGAATATGTTTAATTTATTTTGCTTGGCATTTCAAAATCTAATTTATTAATTAAATTCTTCAAGGTAATACCTATTAACAATCTTTGGGATATACTTTGAGCATTGTAATGCTAAGAAATTTGTACATAATAATGCCATCTGGGGAGAACTTTCATGTGTTTGGAAGGCTCACACAAGCAGCAAAGCTCTAATGGTGAAGATGTTGGGTTCATGGCTGGCCAGTGTTCCATACTAGGAAGCAGGACCTTCTGATAACTATCTTCCACTGCCTGTGTTTGGCTTGAAATTTTTCTCCATATGAACTGCTGAGATACTGGGCACCATGGGTAGGAGAAGAATAACTGTGAGCCCACTGCAAGGCCTCTTTCCCATCAAACCTGTTTAGTACTCTCACAGCTTCTATGGCACCTTGGGCTTGTTAGCAGTTTCCTACAAAAAGAACCAAGTTCTGTTTATCAGTGTTTCAGGAAACTTCTCCAAACTCCTCCCATTTTTTAGTCCTCTTAAATATATATGTCCTCCATCTTGCCATGTCTGGTTGAGAACCTATGACTTTATGATTTTCTATCTCCCTGCCTAGCCCATTCGATTTAATGTTCTGTCTCAGAGGTCTAACTCCAATTCCAGATCTACCCTCACAACCTAAAACTATAGGTCAATCTCACCTTCTTAAACTCAGATTCCAGAACCCCAGCTCAAGGATGAATTCCTAACCTACCACTGGTCTGCAAGGGAAATATAAAAGTTCTTCTTTAAAACAGCCCTATACATTTTACCTTGTTCTTTTGTCAGACTTAGTGCTTTCTACTTGCACTATAGTTTTATATATATACATGACCTAAATCTCTATGCCACCACCTCTAAGATCTCAAGCTTCTTGAGGACAAACATCTCTTTATCTTTTCACATATTTCATAATGTCTAGGTAAAGTCGACTGCAAACAGTAAGAATTCAATGAATGTTTATGGAATCCACAAATAGGAGAATGAATGATCTTTTATATAACATATGGATTTTTGCTTTTGAGGTCCAAGAGAAAAGATAACAGATTTATAAATGCAATGGATAAAAGTAAGGTAACTACATCTTGTTAATTTAGGATTCCCTAATTCAAAAGCTGTGTTAATTCCCATAGGGTGGTGATTTTGCTTGCCTCTCTGCACCCCCAGATCCATCTGGCAATGTCTGGAAATATACCTTATTGTCACAACTGGGGTGAGGGGAACAGAACTGTTGGCATCTAGTGAGTAGAAACCCAAAATGCTGCTAAATGTCTTAAAATGCACAGAACTGCCCCTCCGCAACAAAGAATCCTGTGACCCAAAATATCAAGTACCAGTAACTAAGAAATCCTGCCATAGAGATCAGGCAAAAAGCCCTCCTTCTCACTGCCCAACAGCAAAAGCTTTCTAAAGAAATTAATAGCCTAAAGATTGCAAATAGAATTTAAGCTTTTTCAAGTACATAAAGTCACCTGATTTGCTTTCATCAAAGAGTGGTCTTCATTATTGTTATTATTATTCCACTCTGTAATCACCCAGAATGCTTTGCTCATGCTATGTGTTTGACCAATTGCTGAATTGGATTGCTTAAATGCTTTCTCGTCTTAGTGATGCTTTTGTCTATATTACAGGGTAGGAGCCAAATTTAATTCCCCAGTCATAGGACAAATATTTACCACAAACAATAGCATTCCAACGATTTGAATCTCTAAGTGTGAGAATGGCTTCTATAAAAGCACTTGTAAGCACAAATGCTCAGTTAGTATTTAAAGACCCAATTGCTCATAAGCCAGACAGTACATGCACAAATTACTGCTTTCTTCACTTGACAACTGCTGTTTTTATCTTGACACATCCACTTAAAAATTATTTCTGACAAGAATCCTAACAGCTTTAAATCAGTCTAATTAAAAGTAATACATTTTTGCTAGAAAAGTGTTTGAAATTATACAGCATTGCACAGTTGACTTTTCAAATCAAGTTACTGAGTGCATTAGTAAATGCCAAAAACACCTCCACTGACATACAGCCTCTTATCAAAGGAAAACATTTCTAATATGCTTATGGAAGTTCCTAACTACAAAGTTATAGGTGGAAAAAAAAAAAAAATGCTTAGAGCTTTTCTGTGGTGTATCAGCACCATGTCCTCAAACATGACTTGATATAGACGTGGTAGGCAGCTTCTGACAATGATCACTGGGGTTTCCGATGATCCCCACCTCCTGGTACCCACACCTCTGTGTAACTCCTTTCGTGTCAATGTATATGGGACCTAGTGACTCACTCTTAATGAAAAAAATATAGAGAGAGCACAGGTGATGGGATGTCATTTCCATGATGAGGTTACAAGAGAGTCTAACTTCCATCTTACTGGCTCTCTCTCTGTTGCTGGCATTTTCTCTTACCCTCTCATGTCCTGGCTACCATGTTGTCAGTTGTCCCATGGAGAAGCCCACGTGGCAAGGAACGAGGGTGGTCCACAGCAGAGAAGAAGCCAAAACTCAGTCCGACGACCCACAAGGAACTGAATCCTCCCAAAAAATATGTGAATGAGCTTGGAAGTGAATTCCTCCCAGATAAGCCTTGAGATGACTGCAGCCCCATGAGAGACCCAATGCCAGAGAGCCTCGCTAAGTTGCCCCTGGATTCCTGTCCCACAGAAGCTGTGAAATAAATATATTGTTATTTTCAGCTGCTAAGTTTGTGGCAATTTGTTGTAGAGCAATAGGTAAGTGATATACAATATGACCTCTAAATCTTTCTCATTCTTTTAAAATATTTTCATACATGAAAGGCCCACGTCGCCTGTTCCGTGATGAATATTTTTTATGGTTCCATCATAAAAAACTCTTTATGCTCTTGAACTAAACTTTGCTCATCCTTACCCCCACACCAGTATTTTGTCCTGATGTCTATGTTTTTCAAAAGCATGCTCCTTCACACTCTGTTTTCCTCTACTCCAAAGCCCAAATGAATGGAACGAGAAATGCGATCTTGGCTGTTTGGGTTGCGAGCACTGGTGTCATCATTAATTTCTCCATCTTCTTCAGTGACAATCCTACACACAGCGTGAGGTCCTCAAACTGTGCCTCCTTTCTCCACAAATACTCTCACATCCCTCCTTCCTTTATTATTTCCTTATGTTAGAACTATTATAATTGTCCAAAACAGACCTCTTCTCCAACTCACTTTGTACATACAAAACCGGATTACACCCTCTAAAAAACACCACTTTTCTCATTTTACCTGAAGCTTTTGCTGAAGAATCTTGAGAAGACACATTCATGGTTGGAAAATTACCTTTGACCATAACATTCAATCTCAAAGTGCACCTGGCATACCAGTTTCTGTCTCTTTTGTGACCAGGGTCTCATGAAAACTGGACTTTCAAGGTTTAGTTTTGTCCAACTCTTAGGGCCAAATAAAACAGCACGGCCATTTTGATATAACATATCCATCAAGGCTGTTGTTAAGGGTCAGGGTCCTAGGAAGTGGACTAAAGGTGGAGATAATTAACAGGAGAGAAGATTATTAGGGAGTCCTTCAAGATTGATGGCTATGGGGGAGGTGGGCGGGGAGCAGGACTGTGCAGAGGGAGATGCTGGGTGACAATGTAATCACTACAAAAGCCTCAGCCTTATTCAGATTAGCATCTTTGTTTACAGAAGCCTAAAGACTGGGGACAATCCAAAATTGTCCATCAACAAAATCAATTGTGGTATATTCAGATGAAGAATGCTATGCAGCTAAAAAAAAACAAACAAACAACTGTTTATTCAACCACATGGATCACTTTCACAGACATGACATTTATCAAAGGAAATCAGACACCAAAGGGTAATTACTGTATGATTCCAATTATATGAAGTTCAAGAAGTTACAAAACTAACCTACAGTGATAGAGATCAGAACAGTGATTTCCTCTTAAGGGAGAGGGGGTTATAGACTGAGAAGGGCCAAGAGCGAAATCTTGGAGGTGTGAGGGTACTGAAAACATTCTGTCTCAATCTTGGTAGTTGTTATATAGACATATATATGTATATATATATATATATATATATATATATATATACATATATGTATATAAATGTAAGAATTTATCAAACTATACACTATTTGTATACTATAATATACTCATGTTTTGGTTTTATTTTATTTCTTATTTATTTATTTGAGAGAAGTAAATTGAGAGGGAGGGGCGGAGAGACAAGCAAACTCCCCACTGAGCGCAGAGCCTGACACAGGACTTGATCCTAGGACTCTGAGATCATGACCTGAGCCAAAAGCAGACATTTAACTGACTGAGCCACCCGGGTGCCCTGTATTCATGTTTTAAAGGAGAAAAATAAGTATCAGGCAAAACAAAATAACAATTATCTCAAGCGAATATGTCCAGCTTCCTTGGCCATCCAGCTACAGTTGCAGCCAACTTTTAAAACAAAATTTCAGAGCCGTATGGCTGTATGTATACCTCTACCGTAAAGTGTAGGATACATGTGCCAATAGAAAGGGAAGACACCTGTAGAATGACAATAGTAATCTCTGGCCACCTCAACTGCATGTAATTTCCATTTCCTCTTTTTTACCTCTTCTACTTTAAAAAAAATGAATATCGATTGTTTTTTATATTAAGGGAATGAGTGATGATTCTTTTAAAATGCATTATAATTCATTGAAGGATGAGCTAAAAGAGAAAGGTAAAGCTGAAAGTGAGGTTATAAACACCGTAATCATTTAGAGTGGGTGTTACACAGCAAGGTGAAAGAGAATATCTTTTTCAGGACATGAGAGTGGAGATTGGTATAGAATGCAATGGGGAAAAGGTGCCGTGTTAAAAACCAGCTGAAAATGACCCAAGCCAAAATGACCATGCATTCAACAGGAATACCCAGTTTGAAGGACCACAGCCTAAGTGCTGACAAGCAGTTAGGGATTTCTGGCAAGCAGCAGGCAGAGACAGAGGGGCTGTCCCCACAACAGGGCTCTGATCTCCCAGAAGCCCAAGAGAGAACCCAGTCCTCTGACAGTGACAGGCTCTTTTCCATGCTGGCGGCCTCAGATGCTGCCCAGAGGACAGGCTAGACAGATGCAAAGCAAGAAAGCCTTTCAGTCATTTTCAGATGCAAGAGTAACGGGGGCATAAGCCCTGTGGCCTGGGAATACCCCAAGTAAGCCACAGTAACAGGTAAATAAAAAAGGATGTGAATTTGTCAGATTCCAAAGGCTTCCAGGCACTCTGACTCAGTGCCTACTGAAGTCATTTCACAAGGATCAGACTATTCCCAGATCACCATATGTGGAAGCATCACGTTCTCTGCCAGCACAACTCAGGATCACAAATCCCCAGGGGTGGCCCAAGGAACACAAACATTTCAGTGCAGAGTTTTTACAATAGGAGGGAAAGGGTTCTTTCTCTTGCAAAGAACACTGAAAGTTCACAAAAAGAAAAAAGCTGACTTTCTTTATCACCTTTATCTTTAGTAGAACTAAAATACTAATAAAAATAATCACTTATAGATTTATCTTTGGAGAAGGAACAGAGGGATAGGGTGGTGACTATGAAAGAAGCCATTTGCCTTTGCGGAGGCAAAAATAGCCTTGTGGTTAAAAGGACTAGTGCTGGCGGCATGGCCTTGGACAAGTGAGCTCTCCCTGCACCAGCCTCCTCCTGCAGAAGGTAGAGAAATGATAGCGCCCATCTCATAGAGTATTGTGAAGAACCATGGGAATAACCTATGTTATGTACACTTAATACAATGCCCAGCACTTAGCCGTGTATGTTAGATGGCACATGCTATTGCCATGGAAATGGGCATTTCTCACTATGGCCTCTCTCGACATTTCATTCTAGCTTCATTCCTAGTGTAAAGTTTTCTTTCATGCCTCTTATTGTACGCTCTTCTTTCTAAAATAGACTCCAGACTTACAAAAAGAACACATGACAAGAGCTAGCCCAAGCCAACTGGCACAAGGTCACAGCAAATACAAGTGATGTATTAGAGAGCTAGAAGCCTAGTTAAGACAATTATACAAAGCCAGCTTACCTGGTTTTTCCCATTGAAGAACCATCGGAATCTTGTCTCATAAAGTCTATTACGATCCATTTGTCCCAGTATCTACATATTCGAGAATACACATGTGTTTTTTAGTCACAAATCGGAGAGGCTTACAGACAATGATGGACTCCATATTCTATAAGGAAACCTACATTCTATAACATTGGTAATAAAAGAGAGTCTCTAGCCACTCCTCACTAAGGAATTGGTGATAACCTCTAAAAATGAAGTTGAGGAAAGAGTTCCCATTCTATGTCTGGTAACAGAGAAACTTTCTACTCTGTTTAGGTATTTGCTAGAAGGATAGTGTCGCAGTTAAAAGGGAGAACTTGGCATCGCGCTGCCTGGGATCCTAAACCCAGTACCCATACTTGTTAGAGGTGTGACTTGGGCATGTTATTAACATCTCTGTGCCTCAGTTTTGTCAATAGCAAATGAAGTTAAGAATAGCACCTATCTCGGGGCACCTGGGTGGCTCAGTCGTTAAGCGTCTGCCTTCGGCTCAGGTCATGATCCTGGAGTCCCTGGATCGAGTCCCGCATCATCAGGCTCCCTGCTCATTGGGAAGCCTGCTTCTCCCTCTCCCACTCCCCCTGCTTGTGTTCCCTCTCTCGCTGTCTCTCTCTCTCTCTCTCTCTGTCACATAAATAAATAAAATCTTAAAAAAAAAAAAAAAAGAATAGCACCTATCTCAGAAGAGGAGTATAAGCAATAAATACATTTATTTACAAAAAGGTAAAGTGATTAGTGCCTGGCACACAGCAGGTAATCTTCAGCTATTTTTTATTAATTAATTTGTTTAAATGGATTTCGCCTACTATTTTTTATTTACATCCAGTTTAGAAATTTCAGAAAATAAAAGAGAGAAAATTAAAAATCATCTGCTATCCAACCTCTCCAAGATGACCACTGTTACCATTTTGGAAAAGTTTTCTTCCAATTTGCTTTTTAAATGGACAATTTTGAACTAAAGCTAAAGTGTACAGGGTATTCTGTAACCTAGTTTGTTTCCACTTAAGTACCGATTATTGGGGGAAAATGTCATATTTTTCATTTAACTCTACATTGTGGAAAAAATTCTCGTCATTAAATATTCTTCTACAACATTACTGTGCCTAATGCAAGATATTACATTGCCTCAGAGTATTTATTTAACCGTGCTGCTATTACTGGATATTTAGAAGGTTTCCAAATTTTTACTATTTTTTTAAAAATGGTTGAAGATCCTTGGAGCTAAGTGCTTGTGCAGATCTATGATGTTTTCCTTAAGGTAAATTCCTAGGAATGGAATTTTCAATATCCAAGGGGAATAAATGTTACTAAAGCTTTTGGTATATTCAATGGATATCTATCATAATGCATTATTTTTTTCTAAAATGCTCTTTAAAATTCGGTCTGGAAATTGTGCTGCTACAGTTCTTTGTTTCTCTAAGCATCAGGATCTTTTTTCAGTTCCACTGTAAGATCCACATTCTCTTCTGTGTGGCAATAGAAAGGGCTTTTTTTTTTTTTAAGGCCATCTTGGTTTTCGTTTTTAATAGGAGGGCCTTTTAAAACTCTAATAGAAAAGAATCCTTTCCTGTTGCCCTCAACTGGAAATAAATTATGCAAAAATACAGCACCCACAATACTTACTGTGCAGCCTCTGGCAAGAACATCCCTAGACCTTCTCTTTTCACCACTTGAAGCTCAGGATTTTGTATAGTTCTCTGTTTACCAGTTCAATGCTTGGCTACGGTGAAGAGCTCCAACTTCTCTTGATCATCTCTCCACTTTCTGAACTAGAATGTTACTTTTTTGTAGGCCAAAAAAATTTCTTAAATGTGAAATCCCCAAACTTCAACATATTTACAAACCCATGCACTTGCCTGATTTCCTCTAGTGGTTTCTCCTTGGAATTAGAATAAATCTCAACCCCTCACACTGACATGCAAAACCCCCAGAAGATCTAGCCTCTGGCTATTTCTCCAACTGCCCTGCTGCCTCTCTCTCTCACCTACCAAACTTGGGTCCCACCAAGCCTTCTTCGAGTCCTTTAACACTCCAAGCACCTTTGGGGCGCCAGGGTGGCTCAGCCAGTGAAGTATCTGCCTTTGGCTCAGGTCATGATCCCGGGGTCCTGGGATTGAGTCCCACATTGGGCTCCCTGCTCAGTGGAGAGTCTGCTTCTCCCTCTGCCTCTCCCCCTGCTCGTGTACTCTCTCTCTCTCTCTTTCAAATAAATAAATAAAATTTTTAAATAGAAAACAAAACACTCCAATCACCTTCTGACACTAGAGCCTGTGAAGGAGCTGTTCAGTCTGCTTGGAATGCTTTTTTGTTCCTTCTTTTCATTCAGATCAAAGCTCAAATGACATCTCCCCACAGACCTTCCCTGGCCATTCAACCTTAAGATGCCTCTCACTCACTCTTTCTCACATCACCCAGTTTAAATCTCTGCAGTACACTCATAATTTTCTGATCTTAAATAAAATCAAGGACCTTAACTGTTTTCATTCCTGCTCTATCCCTAGGAACTAGTGCCTGGCACATAGTACCTACCCAACAAATATTTGTTGGGAAGTTTTGTTGAATGGATTATGAAAAATTTTGCTTGTTATATCCTTTTTGAAACTTCCAGAAAAAGTTGAGGAGAATGTTGTAATGAGAACAAGGTGAATCTCTGTAAGAAGAGCATCTATTATACAACTAGCCTTGGGAATCCAATTGCAAGCGAATCTGTAGATACTGAATAGGAGAAAAGTTCAGGAACTTTAAAGGCCAGAGAAAACTCCTCCTGATTGTCAAAAAGGGATGGAAGGAGAGAGAGGACAGGAGCTGGAGCAGAAGAGAGGAAGGATAGGAAGAGGAGAGAAGGGAAAAAAGAAAGGAGGCAGGGAAAGAAAGAGTGAACTCAAAGCAGATCTTCGAAATAAACATAGGGGTGCATCTATCTTTTTGAATTAGTGTTTTTGTATTCTTTGGGTAAATATTCAGGAGTGGAGTTACTGCATCAGATGGTAATTCTATTTTTAATTTTTTGAGGAGCCTCCATACTAGTTTCCCCAGTGGCTGCACCAGTTTTCATTCCCACCAATGGTGCATGGGGGTTCCCCTTTCTCCACATCCTCGTCAATACTTGTTGTTTCTTGCATTGTTGATTTTAGCCATTCTGACAGACTGTAAGGTGATATCTCATTGTGGTTTGATTTGTATTTTCCTGATAATTAGTGATGTTGAACATCTTTCCATAGGTCTATTGGCCATCTGTAGGTCTTCTTTAGAAAATGTCTATGGAATATTACTCAGCCACAAAAAAGAAGGAGATCTTGCCATTTGTGAAACATGGGTGGACCTAGAGGGTATAACACTAAGTGAAATAAATCAGTCAGATAAAGACAAATGCTGTATGACTTCACTCATGTGTAGAATTTAAGAACCAAAACAAACGAACAAACAAAAGGGAAAAAGAGACAAAACAAAAAAAAAACAGACTCTTAAATACAGAGAACAAACTGGTGGTTGCCAGAGGGGAGGTGGGTGGGAGGATGGGTGAAATAAATAAAGAGCATTAACAGTTCACTTATCATGATGGGCACTGAGAAATGTATAGAATTGTTGAATCATGACACTATACATCTGAAACTAATATAACGCTGTATGTTAATTATACTTAAAAAAAAAAAAGAAAAAAAATAAAACAAGTGGGTCTTTGAAATGCTCTGTGGTTGAGTTCTTACAGAGGCATAAGCCACATGTAATAGGCCCAGAGAAAACAAGAATGATGTATTATAGGGCCAGGAACCCAAGGAGAGTCTCAAGGAGGAATCTGAACTGAGCTTGTAGAATTAGTACATTTTTTTTCTAATAGAGAAAGAAAAAGAAGGAAAAGAAAATCATAGCAGACTGAGCAAGTAAAACTAAAAGTGCACGACTGGTTCTAAGAAACAAAGGTCGTTTTGTGGAGCTGGTATGTGACATACAAGGGAACCCCGCCTGCTAGTTTGTATGTAGTAGGCACCTTCATTTCCCAAGAGCAGTTGCAAGGCCTGACCAATTCTGACGTGTAGCAAGAAGAGAGGCCAGTCATGTAGTCCGTGTTCTTACTGGTTTCCTCTCTCATTTTTTTTTCTTTTTCTTGAAATCTTTATTGAGATAAAATGCACATACCATCCAACTCATCCATTTAAGTGTATAAGTCAGTGGCTTTTAGTATATTCACTGAGTTATACAACCTCACCTTGTCTAATTCCAGAACATTTTCATCACCCCAGAAATAAACCCCATAGTCATCAAAGACAATCCTCTCCCCCACCCTCCACTCCTGGGCAAACAAGAATCCCTTTCCATCTCTATGGATTTGCCTATGTTGAGCATTTCAAATAAAAGGAATCCTATGAGGGATGCCTGGGTGGCTCAGTTGGTTAAGTGGCTGCCTTCAGCTCAGGTCATGACCCCAGGGTCCTGGGATCAAATTCCGAATCGGGCTCCTTGCTCAGCGGGGAGCCTGTTTCTCCCTCTGTCTGCCGCTCCCCCTGCTTGTGCTCTCTCTATCTCTCTCTCTGACAAATAAATAAATAAAATCTTTTTTAAAAAAAGGAATTCTATGATATACAGTCTTTCCTGACTAGCTTATTTTACTTAGCATAACGTCTTTAAGATTCATCCTTATTATATTAGTACTTCATTCTTTTTCATGGCTGAATAATACCGCATTGTATGGATATACCACATTTTATAAATCCATTCATCAGTTGATGGTCATCTGATTATTTCTACTTTTTGGTTATTATGAGTAATGCTGCTATTAACATTTATGTACAAGTATTTCTGTGAACATATATTTTCATTTGCCTTGAGTATATACCTAGGAGCAGAACTGTTGGGTCACATGGTTAATTCTACATTTAACGTTCAAAGAATGGCCTGTTTTCCAAGTGGCCACACTACATTCTCACCTGCAATATATCAAGTACCAATTCTTCTACCTCCTTGTCAACATTTAATACATCTTTCATTTTGATTATAGTCTTCCTAGTGAATGTGAAGTGCAATCTCATTGTGGCATCTCATTATACTTTTTTTTTTTTTTAAGATTTTATTTATTTATTTGACAGAGAGATAGAGAGAGAGCACAAGTAGGCAGAGAGGCAGGCAGAGGGAGAGGGAGAAGCAGACTCTCCACCGAGCAGGGAGCCCGACGTGGGGCTCGATCCCAGGACCCTGGGATCATGACCTGAGCCAAAGGCAGCCACTTAACCGACTGAGCCACCCAGGTGCCCCTCATTATACTTTTGATTTGCATTTCCCTAATGACTAATGATATATCTTTTATTGTGGTTATTGGCTATTTTATTCTCCACACAGTAGCAAAATGATAGTCTTTCACCTATACTAGGTCTCAAGATTCCTTTGCCTAAAACTTCAAAAACTACCCCATGGCCCTTAAAATAAAATTCAAATCCCTCCCACAATATACTAGGTCCTGCATGATGTTACAACTTGCAAATATTTTCTTAATTTGCATGTTTCCCTTTGGGTCATGTGTCAGTCTTTCCCATTCAGAAGGGCAGAAATAATGTCTGCCTGTCCTCCATGAATCCCCCTGCCTAGAACTATGACTAGCATATGGTAAAACAAATGCTCACCAAATGCATGAATAATTAGAAAATTAAAAAATAAATGACTCCCCCACAATATAGCTAGGTAATGCACAGTACTGTGTGAATGAAAAGTGACATAAATGCGTGTCCTTCATTTATTCAGATGGAATAATAATGGTATATTAATGTCTCTCATAAAAAAAAAAAAAAATATGTACTAGCCCATCCAGAAGTGGAGAATGTAATGAAAGTAGACATACTTTTTGTAGTTAATCCAATTCAATCACAGTCCCTAAAGAGTGTTGTCTGCTGTTGTGATATTTTCAAACAGCATAACTCATATCCACGTGCTGTACATTTGTCACTCAGCAATATAAAAAAAGAGAGAATAAATTAGTCAGGCAACAGGCCTATTACCATTATGCAGATTTATAATGCAGGCTTTATTGCACAGATTGGTACTGATGTATTTATTCTGATTCTGTTAACAATGTATGTGTAACAGCCAAATGAAAGTGTCAGCAGCTCCATTGTGAGTCTGTGTCTTAACACACTCCATGGGTATTGTGATTCTCCCAAAAGTGAGCCTTTGTTCAGTAAAACATAAAAGTCATTTTGAACAACACTACAAGGTTCAAGTTACTTTGGGGTTTTGAGGTTGCTATTGCCACACCCTGAGAAATTAGCTTAAGGTAATTGGGAGTTAATAGAGAAAGAAATTATTCATGCCATATGTTACATAAAATGAAAAACCATCAATTTGATGGCTTGTGATCTTTTATGTGGAAAGCAGTTTTTTTTCCTTTGCCTTTCTAAATATATGATTTTGAGGATTAAAAAGAATACAAAAAAAGTAGTTCCCACGCAAGCCTCACTCACCTATTCCTTCTCAGAGCACAGCTTTCTACAATTTGTCCCCAAGAACTCATCCTGTTCTTTAGTTTTATCTCCCCCATAAAGACTGTGATTAGTCCATGCATCTCATCCTGAATCCCCTGCTTCTTGCTAACTACTCAGTCACCACCTGGGTCTAAACCACTCACTTCTTTCCTGGTCTCCTCTGTCTCCTCCACTCATGACCCCCCAAGTCACCCTCCACCTACCAAGTCAGGCCATGTCACCCCTCAACATTACTGAATGAATGAACCAGTGAATGAATGATCAGCCCATAGGGGGATAAGCAACAATTCTATAATAATCTTCTCATGTGCATAAAGCATTTGTCCATACCCTCAAATCAGCACACTGATGAGGATGGGTAGGAATTATTATCCTCATTTCCATTTCACAGATGAGGAAACTGAGATAAGGGCAGCAGGATGATGTACTCAGGATTATACACCTAGTTTGGCAGCAGACAGAGCCAAGACTCTAACAAGGAATTCTGAATTCCCTGTTCTATGTTTTTTCCATGGCCCTGTGTTTGCTGTGCCTTCCTCAACCCAAACACACACACACATGTGCACACACACACACACACCATTTCAAGTGAAATCTAGGGTGCCTAATCTGTTTCAAAACAAATCTAAAAGCTATTTATGTTTTCCTGTCTTCAGACCGAGAAAAGCTATTGCTGGAACATCTGTGATAGCAGAAATATACAAGTGGGAGATTATTTCATTTCCCAGATAGAACTGATCATGTTATCTCCAGAACTGCCCAAGAAGAAACTCTCAATCTCACAACATGCACACAACTGAAATTATCAGGAAAGCCATTGAGATAAGAAAGCCATGATCTCCTTTCTAAAGAGGTGCCTCAAATTAATGTTCAGCTGAGTGTATCTAGAAAATGGGAAAGATTAAAATGCTCCTTGACACTTTTCTTCCTTTCAAGCAAGTTATTAAATGAGACAGAGCTCTTTATGAGGGCTATTTTTCTTGTAGCTCACAGAAGGAACCTATAAGATGAGGAAAAGATTCTGATTATGCAGGGCAAAGGACACTAAAGCTGAGAAAGAAGAATGGGGAAATTTTAACAACAACAAAAAAATACTAAGGAGGGAATCACAGGGTATCTCCTACCAAACTACATGTCAGAACAGAAGACAGGCAGGGTACACAGTGCCACAAAGACTATGTCAGTGTGGCATCTTATTTTTTTATTATTATTATGTTATGTTAATCACCATACATTATGACATCTTATTTTTTACAAACCTCTTAACCTCCTTTCTCATGCAGGGCCAGCATGGCACCCACATGTCCTAGAGAAGATGGTGAGGTAAGCTCAAGGGAGAAAACACTTGCACGGGTGACTTGAAGAAGCTGGTCACCATATGGTTCATCTTCTATAACCCTGGTCTAAGAGTAACCTCAAGAACTAATGGGAACTAAAGGAGGATCAAATAAAATTATCCCAGACCAAGGAGTCAAGTGCAAAAAACAAAAGGGATGAATCAGAGCTTGAGTCAGAAATACAGATGAAGTCCAAATTTCTTCCTCTAGACCACCCTCCTTGCTTCCACCGGTGTGTAGTTACAATTTCTGCCTCATGAATGTCACACCCCTCCCATTCAGTTCTTCATTTTTCTCTTGGGTTCTAAGAATGGGAAGTTATAAAAAGCAACTTTCAGAGGCCTAGGTAAATGACAGCAGTGAAGCCCTGACTGCCAAGACCGTGTCTCTACCCCATTTCTGTCAAACGACCCTGTCACACCATACCCCTCTGCTTTCAGCAGAAGGTGGAAGGACACCTCTCAGTTCTTTAAATACTCCGCCCATTTGATTCCTTGAGACCTTCAAAAAAATGTTTATTTCCAGTCAAATGATCTTCGACAAAGCAGGAAAAAATATGCAATGGAAAAAAGACAGTCTCTTCAATAAATGGTGCTGGGAAAATTGGACAGCTATATACAGAAGAATGAAACTCGACAATTCTCTAACACCATACACAAAGATAAACTCAAAATGGATAAAAGACCTCAATGTGAGACAGGAATCCATCAAAATCCTAGAGGAGAACATAGGTAGTAACCTCTTCGACATCGGCCACAGCAACTTCTTTCAAGATACATCTCCAAAGGTTAGTGAAACAAAAGCAAAAATGAACTTTTGGGACTTCATCAGGATAAAAAGCTTCTGCACGACAAAGGAAACAGTCAACGAAACAAAGAGGCAACCCACGGAATGGGAGAAGATTCTTGCAAATGACACTACAGACAAAGCGCCAATTTCCAAGATCTGTAAAGAACTTCTCAAACTCAACACCCAAAAAACAAATGATCAAGTCAAAAAATGGGCAGAAGACATACAAATGGCTAACAGACACATGAAAAAATGTTCTCATCATCATTAGCCATCAGGGAAATTCAAATCAAAACCACATTGAGATACCACCTTACACCAGTTAGAATGGCAAAAATTGACAAGGCAAGAAACAACAAATGTTGGAGAGGTTGTGGAGAAAGGGCAACCCTCTTACACTGTTGGTAGGAATGCAAGTTGGTACAGCCACTTTGGAAAACAGTGTGGAGGTTCCTCAAAAAATTAAAAATAGAGCTACCCTATGATCCAGCAATTGCACTACTGGGTATTTACCCCAAAGACACAGATGTAGTGAAAAGAAGGGCCATCTGCACCCCAGTGTTCATAGCAGCAATGTCTGCAATAGCCAAACTGTGCAAAGAGCCGAGATGCCCTTCAACAGACGAATGGATAAAGAATATGTGGTCCATATATACAATGGAATATTACTCAGCCATCAGAAAGGATGAATACCCAACTTTTACATCAACATGGATGGGACTGGAGGAGATTATGCTAAGTGAAATAAGTCAAGCAGAGAAAGTCAATTATCATATGGTTTCGCTTATTTGTGGAACATAAGGAATAGCATGGAGGACATTAGGAGAAGGAAGGGAAAAATGAAAGGGGGGAATCGGAGGGGGAGACGAGCCATGAGAGACTATGGACTCTGAGAAACAAACTGAGGGTTTTGGAGGGGAGGTGGGTGGGGGAATGGGTTAGCCTGGTGATGGGTATTAAGGAGGGCACGTACTGCATGGAGCACTGGGTGTTATATGAAAACAATGAATCATGGATCACTACATCAAAAACTGATGATGTATTGTATGATGATTAACATAACATAATAAAATAAAATAAAATTTTTAAAAAATGTTTATTTCCTCATCCTGGAATGTTTTTTAAAATTCTTATCCCTCTTTGGGTGCCTGCCTTGACCCTGCCCCCTCTCCCCCTCCCCACCAGACCTGGTTAATTCACTTTGTCTTATTCTTATGGTATTTATCACAGAAACAAAAATAATAAATTAAGTAATTCTAATTATTAATTGTTTGTCTCCCCTGTTAAAACTAGGCATTCTAAAGGAGCAGGAACATGATCTAATTTTCCTTACTACCAAAACCCCAGTGCTTAATTCACTGCTTGGCACACTGTAAGTGCTCAGTAAAAAATGTGTTGTTTCTCTTGCTGCCTGTCCCCTTTCAAAATCTCCCCACTACACCATCTTTCTCAAGTTGTAGCTAGTGTGTACTGACTTGGAGATGAAACACAGAAGACCAGAGGGAGGCTGTTAAGACACTAATGACCAAGAGGCAGTAGGGTGGCCCCTCTTCCAAAATAATCTATCTTGCTGCTATTTACATCACCCCTCCCGGGGCATAGCCAGAAATCTAGGAACATTCCTAATACCTGTCTCGCCCTTGCCTTCACATTGAACCCATCACCTAGGACTATCATTTTCATCTCCTATCTACTGCTCCACCAACCACTCTCCAAGTCCCCTGCAGCACACAAGTCCAAGCCACCATTCTGTCCCAGCAGCAGCTTTCTCCTAGCTGGTCTCACTGCTTCCCTGCTGCTCCTCTGCCTCCACGTAGCAGCCAAAGTGTCCCTTATGAAATATCTACCATGCTACAGCCCTATCTTCAGTGACATCCAGTGTTCTTAGGATAAAGAACAAAAGCCTTAATTGGTCTATGATGTCCTTGTAGAGATGGCCACTGTGCACCTGACCCACCTCAACTGGAGCCACCTCCCCATGTGCTTGGCCAGCTCAAGATCATCTTACTGTCCTGTGACCACACCAAGCACTTGGTGTCACACAACCTTGCACAAATGCTCCCTCAGGCCACAGTGCTCTCTCAACCCCTTCTTCCCCATTAACTCCTGCTCATTCTTCAGATTCAAGCTCAACAGTTCTGCTGGGGACAGCCTTCTCTGACCATATCCTCTTCCTGTGTCTAGAGGCAGTTTCTTTCCTTTACACAGTTTAGACATGTTTCTAAATGTTTTTAATTATGCATTCACTCAGTAGGATTGCTTGAGTGATGCCTGTCTTTTGTACAGACTCAAGTTCCTGGACAGCAGAGACTTGGTATTGTAATGTCCATCACTACATCCTCAACATGTAACACAGTGCCTAGCAAACAGAAGGCACTAAGTAAAGTTTTGTGGATGAATGGACAGATGGATGGACGGATAAATGAATAAATGATAGGAGGTGCCATTTGTCTATTGTCTAAGCAGAGCATTACAAAATCTCCACAGAGGCCAAGCAGGTAGCATAAATGTGTGAATTAAGCTGGGGGTTAGTAAAATGGAGTAGTGGAGAGTACATTGAAATTTAAAATTTTCTTGAAACCCTAGATTGGTCAAATACAACGTTTGCCCACTTTTTGGAAACTTTTAATTTAGGCCTTTTAGGAGACTGTCCCAGGAAGCTCCTCCCTCAAGTCCCACCTACTTAGTCCTCAGAGAGGAAAAAGGGCTTTGTTGCTGACCGGTTACAACCACAGTCTCTCCCCACCACCCCACAACCTCTGCTTTCAGAAGGCAAGTTCTATTCACAGGGAGCAAAAGCGATCTATACAAGTCCAACTCGAGTGAAGAAGGCTTTCCCACACCCTAAGAGCCAGACACTGGGGTTCCCCCATCCACTTTTTCTGATTCATTTCATGGAGTTTAAATGACTAAAAGAGGTTTAAAACTTAAACATGTGGTATAACCCAGTAATGCATTTTAAAAAGAAAAAAGAAAGAAAGAAAGTTAAACTTTATAACAATAGCATGAACACAAAAACATTTCCTGGGAGCAAAAGAGCTGTGGCTTTGAAATTCTCCCTTTTATCTTCATGGGAAAAGCAAGTGCTTAAAAACCGGAAAAAGTAAGTTTCCCTTTGGTGAACTCACAGGACCTTGGCTCTGGCCTCCTCAAAACCTCAACTGTTTTACCAATCTATGTCTTGACCACGTAGAAATGTTCCACTGAAAAATCAAGGTCATTTTCCCTTATCTTTCTTATTCTTTTCTGTGAAGAGGATCCAATCTATTCTAGGTTTACTTATGATTTTGCAAAATTTTTGCCATTACAAGTCTGTTTTCCTTTAACTGCAAACCACCTGATTCTGATTTTCCCTTGCCATAAATCTGAATTTTACTACATTTTATCTGAGATTCACAACAGATGGGCTATGAACCAAGAAAAATACAATGGGAGGGAAGAAAAGATACAATATTGGGGCAAAAGCCACACAGAAGATGGAACAACTCTCAGGTAGGAGATAATGGGGATGGAAGAGATAGTCCCAACAAAACAAAAAAATGATCTGACAAGTAACTCTGAATGATGAAAAACATTTTCTTAATAAAGCTATAGGAACTGCTGTATTACCTTTAGTGTTACTGTAACCCAGAAAGAGAGAAGAGAAAGAGATACCTTGGAATTATTTCAACCACATTTTATGTCCTGCCATCAAGGATTTCTGTTCTCTGTATACTTTTTTGGTCATAAAAGAAGGCAACTATATTCCTTATGTTAAATCCACCAACTCCCGTATTTTTGACTCAACACTGCATTCTCCCTGAAATGTAACTCACTAGACAAATTTTTAACCAGCCTTGCAAAAAAATGTTATGGAAACCAATGTCCACTCAAACTCAAATCTAGTCCATCCAAGCATTCTAGGACAGGTGAGAGCAGAGTGAAGTAACCAGAGAAGTACCTACAATTTTAAAGTTATGCTAAAATTCATGATTAAATGCAGGAGAGCAATTTATACTATGACACAAAATATTTAAAGAGGAAAAGTTCAACTCATCATATATCTACCATGCCTGCATGATGCCAAAAATTTTTCTTGAAAGACATTAAAAGAGCTATCTTCACATTAGCAACTTGTGATCTAATTTCTGTAAGGTCCTCATCTGATATATACTTCTCTGATATATACTATTACCTTATCTTTTTAAATCCCTGAGTAGAAATTTAAGAATTGCTTTTATCTGATAAAAGGATCCCATCTCTCATGAGAAAAGCCACTAATAAAAATTGACTTTCAATCAAAACCAACACTTCATTTCCAAAAATCTCTAGAACACAGTCTTCAGGAAACTTAGCAAAACATTCAGATTAATGTCTTTGTTATTGTTGATACTGTTGTCCTCAATTTCTAGAAGGATTTATCCCTTCTGTGTTAAAAGCTCATTTTGGTCATAAGCAGCAATAATTCTTTGAATGTTGCTGTGAGTTGAGGGAACAAGAATATATTGTGGAACTCAAGGGCAAGAAATAGTTAAGGGAGGATGGGACCCAAGAACTCAGTCTGTCTCCGTAAAACAGCTTTCTCTACCACTCTAGGCATGGTGACAGAAACTGGCCATTCCCACAACTCACAAGATTGCAGGTTCCAATCCAAGTGATGAGAAAGACTACTTTCCTGACTCACTTTTCAAATGGAATCCAACCATCAATCAGCTTTCAGTAGAGGGGCAAATTTTCATCGTAGAGCAATCTGGAAGTACTCAGATAAATTACATATATGCATTTCCTGTGACCTAGAAATTCTACTCCAAGGAAAATTTCACCCAGATTCATAATGAGACATGAATAAGAATGTTCTTTGTATACTGTTTGTGGTGGCAAGGCATTGGGTGTCCACTACTGGGAGAGGAGATTAGGTAACATTTAATGGATGCACATCACAGAGTACTACGCAGCAGTAACAAGCAAAGGACTGCACACAGGCACATGGGAAATCTTCACTGAGCACAGGGTTGTCACATTCTCTGTAAGCCTCATATGGACACAGTAGAAGTCCCAGGGGGAAGGGCTGCAGCAGGATATAGAACACACAGTTTCCCTTTATCACAGCATCTCGTGTAGAAATGTTGTTGTGCCAGAGTATAGCCAGATGTATCACTGGTTGTGCTCCAGAAGGGAGATCTCCCCCATTTTTATAGGGCTTTGAGAGCTGCCTCACATGCAGGCAAAAAAAATGCCAAAACAGGCCATGCATAAGTGCTAGCTTTTCAGGGCAGGTTCATGCCCATGCTGATAGCACCTGGTGAACCTTTTGGGAAAATGGGGGTGGCTGCAGCCCATCGCACCAGGGACAGGAGAGGAGCCCCCAATCCCAGCTAGCTCTTTTCCAGTTAACAGGAATAAAACACTGGATCCTGAAGTTGACATCAAATCTTAAAGGTACAATGCTTAGTCATAAAGGTAAATGAAATGGAGTGAATGATGAACAAATAGAACAGAAGAAGATCTTTCACAGAACAATGATGATAATGTGGCACCAACTGCTGAGTACAATTAACTGAAGCCTTTCTGCTGGAGGTCCAAAAACAACAAACAAATTTTTTTAAAATAAATAAAGACTTACACAGCTGCAGTTTTAGAAGGGCTGGGGGGTCTCAGGCTGAAAAGAAAGCCTCAAAGTTGTAGATGAAGACCTGTCACTAATCATTTGTACAGACATTAAATAGTGATTCTGAACCAGAAATGAAGGTTGTTCTACAGTGGAGCTGGAATGACCTTTCAAAAACAGGCTATCTTTGCCACCAGTATATTTTTCACTTACCAGTGGACTGCTAGGAAGTAAGATTAACTCTGCTTTTCTTTGAAGGTGGTAGTGATGGTGAGATCAAATATCTTCTTGACCTCAAAAATCATATAAATAACAGCTCAGCAATGTAATGTTTCATTGTTGTCAAGGAAAATCTTGTCCATGAGCAGTTAAGCATTTGTAGAGAAAGAGGAACAAGAAAATATCTGGCAAATGTTTTAATAAATCACTACAGCTTGGAAATGTGTCTGAAGGCACATGGCATAAATTGATTTTTAGATTTCTAATCTTAAACTCCTGAGCATGCAAGAACATATCTATTTCAATGCTCATCATTTTTTCAAATCAACTTGAAATGAGTCAAAAGTAGACTAATGTCAAAGAGCATCCTTGATTGATGTGGGACAAGTCAAATTTCCCTGTCAGAGGACAATTACACTCTGGATTTTTAAGTATGAATTTTGAATTATACACAAACTTGCATTTCCAACTTTTGCCTTATAGCAACAGACCAGGATTGCCAGAGAGAAGGTTTCGGGGTAGGGGAATATCCTGATTAGAGCCAACCTGGGGTTGGAGGAGCACTTGAAAACAGGACTGTTTTTTTTCCCTGGAACCTCATAGGCTCACAGAGAAAACAGATGATTGGATCTGCAGGAGCAAGGCCCCTGGCCACCAACAGGCAGGCAGAGGTCACTAGTTTAAAGATGTATACAATGTCATGTTGACCCCTCCGTTGGGTCTCAGGCTCTATAATTTATAGTTTGGTTGTTATGTGACCTGTAGGAGTTTATTGAGAACCATTAGTTCTCATTAAAAGGCTTTTTTTTAGCTCCAAGTTTTTTATGGTTCATCTCTAGAATTTTTATAAAGGGCACTATGTTTATAAAACATCTCAACACCCAGGAACTTGGCTGAACCAAGGCAACTCTGGGAAGTAGGTAACATCTGTTTTTCTATCCCAAATCTATCAGTCCAGTGCTGCTCTATTATTAAACCCTTCCCTCCCCAAGTAGATAGCCAGTCTCACACCCTGCATCCTTGGTCCCCAAATACTCTTAACTGCCTCCTCCCATCCCCTGACTTTGGTTTTTGCTAGGAGACCACTGATAATAGGATGAATTCAGTGTGAAAGGGTCAGTAGGTGCCAGTTTCCTGATACCCAGATTCTCAAAGTTAGGGGTATGCCATTGAATGGAACTGGTATTAAGTAGCATCTACTCTGACATTTCAGTGCCCATGACATATTAGTTGTTGAATACTTTACCATCGCCCTGTGTGTGGAGATTTTCCAAGCCACATGTGCCATTTCTTCTTGTCTCTCCAGTTTCTCTGTTCAGTGAACCCAACCCAAGATTCTACTTCATGAATCAATGCCAGAGTAAGTCACGATGACCGATGAAAATGTGTGGTATTCTGCAGGTGTTTTGATTCAGAAAAGAATATCCAAGGACCAGAGCCTAAATTGGGACTGCAATGGTACTCAAGCCTGGTTGCAGACTAGAAAATTGTGTGGAAGAGATTTTTACAAATACTGATGCCCAGTTCTACCCTATGGCAATTAAATTATATTTCTTATAGATATTGAATGGTATAAATATTTTTAAAGACTCTCCAAGTGATTCTAATGTGGAGCCAAGGTTGATAGCCACTGGGTTGCTGTTTTCACTCTAGCTGAGTGGAAGAAATATTTTGGATGAGTTTGGATATCGCATGATGTAATCAGTTTCTTCTTTTATCAAGGCATGGGATGCCAGCATTGTATCTAAAATTCTCATCATATTTAACCAACAGGGAAATCAGAATGGCTGAAGATGCTGGTGAGAGGTAGGCTACTACTTGCCAGGGTGTGTCTGATGAAAGCCTTCTCCAGGCAGGCAGTTGTGTTCATGTGTGGAAAAGCAAACTCTACGGTACTGTGCTATTGAACATTGAAATTAAAAAAAAGGGGGGGGGGGCAAAATCTATACCCTTAAGACACTACTTCTTCATGCTTGATTTACTCTACTTAAGTTTAGTTCATGCTGGCATTTCTATATTAAATTGTTTTTCCTGCTGTCTTACATTTTAAAGCCCTTTGAAAAGTCCGACATTAAATTGGCCACACAATAGTAAAATTGGGAAAGGCAGACTCCCTCCCACCCTCTTTTGTTAGCATGATTGTTTTTGATTAAGTCAAGTCCAAAATGAAAACCACAGGGGCCTTCCATCACAGACATCTATCGTAAGCCATATTGAAGGCATTCTCAGAATCCTATTAGAAGCCCTACTCATGGATGCAGAGAAACCTGCTTGGAAATTCTGATATCTCAGAAAAATTTCTAAGGAGTCGGGTTGGGGATGGGGGTACAGGCCAGATCATTAAGCTAAATGGTTCAAGATAAAAGAAACACCTCCCTAAAATAGCATTTCTTTTTCAATTAGAGTTTTTCCAAAATATCGCCACAGAATCCAAGTGACTGTTTAATTTTTTATGGGTTCAGTGTTTCTTCTCTCAGTTGCTTTTATTTATAATTTTGAGTATTTCTATCTTGATTTCAATGCCTCCATGCCAAAGATCATATACTATACATAAAGCAAAGTTTTCCCCAGAGGGCATAGTGGTCAAGGGATCTTTATTTGACACAGGAACTGCCATATATTTTCCTAATCATCACAACAAAAGCAATAAATGCAGCAATCACTCATTCTACTTAGCACAGATGCTTACTGGCAGTGCATTGTTACCAGATTCAGCTTATGGAGTCTAACTCAAGCTTCTTTATAGAACCACCACTCAGTAAGTCTTACTAGGTGCTAGGCATGGTTCTCTGTGTTTTCTATCTGTTTTCTTGTTTAATCCTCACCACAGATATTCCCTTCATTTTACAAATGAAGAGACTGAGTTCCCAGTAGTTAAGTGTACTTGCTCAAGGCCATATAGATAGTATGCAGCAGACTCAGAGAGGGGAACTCCATTTGCTCCACTACAAAGCCTATTCATTCTCAGGATCAACTCAGTATTCCCTGCAGGACAGGGATTAAAGCAAATTTATTAAACAGAATCTTAAAACAAAAGCAAATGCATGCCTATCTTCTGTCCTGAACCCTCCCAGGGCCACCCTGGAAGACACTGGGGTGAAGGAGGCTGGAGTGGGCGGAGATTTGATCATCCATGTCAAGCAGGGTTTCTCCACCTCTTACTATAGACATTTTGGGCTGGATAATTCTTTGTTATGGGGGACTGTTCTGTGCGTTGTAGGATGTTTAGCATCCCTGTCCTCTACACACTAGATATCAGGAGCTCTCCCCTCCCAGTTGAGACCATCTAAAATGACTCCAGACATTGTAAAATGTCTTCTGGGGCAAAATCATCCCTGGCTGAGAACCACTGACATAGACTAAATTAGAGAAGGGGGTACTTTGGAGTTGCACCAGGACAGCAACCCTGCTCTATCCCATCCATTAGCAAGAGGCTCCAAAAGAGAAGTGGGACCCAAATAGACAAGAGTCAAATCAAGGGTGAATGAGATGCTACTTGGAACTGAGGGGTTTGAGACTCCTCTAAACCATTTATGTGCCCAGCAGATCAACTGGATTAGAGTCTGCACCACTCCCCAAGTCAGTGATTCATCACTTTACAGATAGCCCCTGTTCACATTCTTCTAGGAGCTGTCCAGTTGATGTTGCCTTGCTGTGTCTGGTTTATGTTTCACCCTGCTAGATCAATTGTCTGCTCTGTGCTGTGGCCTATGTTTCCCATTTCTCAAAAGGAGAACAGAAAAGAGAGACAGTAATAGACTCGGCAGAGGTAAAGTATTGAGTTCATTGTATAAAATCTTGTTACTAGTCTGGTTTCCTTCACAGCATAGATTATTCCTGTTCTAGAAAATGCCCATGTATCATAGATTCCTAGGACTTTTAACCTAGCATTATGCAAATCACTGAGCCCCCCACCCAAAGAAAACTATGCAAAATAAGCCACAAAAGGCAGTTCTTTAACTCTTGGGATGTTAAGACTTAAGTTAGAATGAAGACCCTGAGAGGCTCCATGTAGTGAATTTTAACCTGAACACCAGGCTGTGTTAGCAAAACAGAGTAACCATGACATGGATTTAATTTATTTGTTGGTCTTGGCGCCCTGATCGTCTTTATCTCCCCAAGCGTTTGTCCTGGTGGAACTGCAGACACTTTTCAACTCCAGTTCAACGCAATACCCAGGATGAATGCAAGCCATTGCATTAATAGCTGATAACAAGTAAAGAAGGGGGGCAGGGTAGGAATGTTCTAAGATTCCAAAGGCATTTTCTCCAGAGCGGCTCTCTCACAAATCCATCTGCAATCTATTTTCTGTTTCAAATAGGCTCAAGACATCAGGCTCTACAGCATCACACACATTGGAAAACTTTACAGCTTGGTCTTTTAAGGGTCCTTTTGCCTCCTGCCATCCCTGGATGTCACAGGAGGTGTGGTCACTTCATTGTCATGCAACAGGATGCTACTAGGTTGGCTACCAGCCCCTGGGGCTTGGAAATGATATTCACACCACATGGACACTTCTCCCTTGGCACTTTGGTGTCCCAAACTGAACCAATGAAATTGTGTGCCTGCTAGAAATAACTCTAGAGGTTTCCCTCAAGTGAACTGACCCAAGCTTGGCCTCGAAAACTCTTCCTGCCATTGAACCAAGCCGACAGAATGAGTTACCTCACGCAGAAGAACCTCCTTTGAGCTCAGGACCTCTTTGCCCTTGCCAGATGACTCAAAGGATGAATCTGATTTTTCCTCCTTTCTGTTAATCTTCCTTCTGATGCTCAGGCCATATGCGTGTCTCCCAAACATTTTTACAAGTTGGAAAGCAGGGAAAGAAACAAAGCATCTCATTCTCCCATCCCAGCCCTTGAGACATCTTCTGTGAAACAAGCATTAGGGAACTAAAAAATCATTGACTGAAATAGCCACATCAGAAGACTTGTGACTTTTCCCTCTTCAGGATCACGCCATCCTTTGGTTTTATCAATAACTGTGGGTTACCAAGTTCTTACCCCGGTACTTGGCACAGAGGCGGATGCACTGGGAATGCTTGAGGCACACGTAAACCAGAAAAATCCTGCAGTTTGCTATGGCAAGCCAGAGTTTAGGGAATGGCAGTCAATGAAACACAGAGCACAGCCCAGAAATTAGAAGGGAATTCAAGTGCATGAATCCTTTACCCAGTCACCCAAAGTAATGCCAAATTGGAGCCCCCTAACTTGTCTTTCTGCTTCCTCCCTTACTCTCCTACAGTCTAATTTCCATAAAGCAACCAGAATCATCAAATGGAAATTAGGCCATGTTACCCTTCGGCTTAGAACCACACAATCCAAAGTTTTGTCATGACCAACTCACACATCTCTTCTCCTCCCTTCACACTCTTGGGGACTCTAATCCAGACCTCTGGCAATCTTTCTTTTCTTTAAATGCAAAGAGCAAGCTCCTGTCCTTACCTGGTTCAAATAGCCACTGATTAGGGAGGTCTTTGCTGACTGACCAATAAGGTCCTCTTCTAGCCTCTCATCCAGATTTTTCTGTCTTCCTTATCCTTACTTTGTTTCTTGTTATATTAAATATTAAATATCCATCGGTTTATTTGTCGTCCTCCCTAAAAGGTCAGCTCCATGAAAGCAGAGACTTTGTCAGTAGTGTGGTCAAGAAAGGCTTCTCTGAGGAGGTGACATTTGAGCTGAGACCTCAGTGACCCCCAAATGATACAAGGGATCGAGCTGGCAGGAGAGAGCTCCCTATCAGGACATAAACAAAAGATTCCGAGATAGGACTGGGTTTGGCAATTCTGAGAAACAACAGGGAAAAAAATTTCTGTAATTTTATAATAATTTCTTAATGTTGGCTTCTTCTCTTTCTGGAAACAAACACACTTCTCTTTCTAATGATGTTCATTATATTTGATAAAATTAGATGAAGGCTTTGTGTTCTTATAGATTTACAAATTCTCTCTTATGAACACAAACATTCTCTATAGTAAGAAATATGGGGCCAATTGGTATTTTATGAAAGACAGTGTGTCCAAGGGAAAAGAAAGCCCAACTGCTAATCTGTCCCTCTTCTAGCACCCAGGAAGATTTTTGGGACCTTTTAAATGTTTTTTTTTTTTTTATGTTATGTTAATCACCATACATTACATCATTAGTTTTTGATGTAGTGTTCCATGATTCATTGTTTGCGTATAACACCCAGTGCTCCATGCAGTACGTGCCCTCTTTAATACCCATCACCAGGTTAACCTATCCCCCCACACCCCTCCCCTCTAGAACCCTCAGTTTGTTTCTCAGAGTCCATAGTCTCTCATGGTTCGTCTCCCCCTCCGATTCCCACCCCCCTTCATTTTTCCCTTCCTGCTATCTTCTTCTTCTTCTTTTTTTTAAACATATAATGTATTATTTGTTTCAGAGGTACAGGTCTGTGATTCAACAGTCTTACACAATTCACAGCGCTCACCATAGCACATACCCTCCCCAATGTCTATCACCCAGCCACCCCATCCCTCCCACCCCCCACCACTCCAGGACCTTTTAAATGTTTTCTCCCAGTCTAAATTCATCTCTACACATTGAGAAAATAGGGATAAAGCAAATGAAGTGTCATCTTTACCAATACTGAAAAGCCTGCTTTATAGAGCAAAGAGGTGAAGGCCTAATTCTCTAGAAGAATTAAAAAAGCCCAGAGGCCTTTCCTCAGAGAGGCTAAATGCTAATTCATGGTTACTCTAAGTCTCAGCATTACTGGATGCATTTCCTTTTATTCAGGAGAGATAGTATTAAAGGTGTCAGGAATCCTTAAAATGTATATGAGATACACATACCAAAGCTTAATTTAGAGCAAGGAATTACCTGCCAGGTAATAATACCTTTGGGATGGATGGAAGAATTTAGGCCACACATTTGTAATTCGATTATGCCAAAAGATCCTAAGGTGATTTGACCTCTTTATGTGCCTCTGAATAAGGAGCCATAGGGGAAACCAGGCCCATCAATCACCCAGCATACAGAAAGGATCTTATAAACTATTTCACCCCAAGGTAATGGCAACTTATCTGCTACCTCTCCTACACATGTTTACATTACAATTTCATTTTGCTAAAAATATTATTAAGCATCTGCTATGAACAAGGCTTACTATTCACTGATTAAAATTGACTTATTTCGGTGATTCTTAATAGAATGAAGCTATTAGAAGTAGGTTGGATGGGGGATGGGGCATAAGTACTTTGAAAAAGAATATGAGTAATAACCCCGTTATTTCCATGATATAAACTAGAGAAATTAAAGCTCAACCCAAATCTTCTTGCTTAGTGGCCTTGTGCCAGTTGACCCCAAACCCTGAGGCTCAGTAATTCTATCTCCTCTCTTTGTCCCTCACCCCTGGAGGAGGTATAAGCTTCCTACAGCTGCTATCTTGTTGCCAACTCCTATGGGCTTCTCAGCCTCTCTTCCATCACTCATATAACCAATTCTCTACTTTATAGCCCCTTGAATTTAAATACATAGGGTGTTCTGTTTTTCTGGTTGGATCCTAATTGACACAGAGACCATATGTAACACATCCATGGTCATAGTTGAAAGAGGTAAGGCTGAGAATGAAACTCAAGTCTGTGCACCTCCAATAACCACACTCTTTCCACTACTTCTTGCTGCTTGGATAAATTAATTCACTCGGTGAATATTTATTGAGTTCTCACTCTCTGCTGGGCACTGTATTAGCAAGTAGATAAATAAGATTCTGAAAGCAAAGGCTTATGGCTGGGAAAGACGTCAGAGGTAGCCCTAGTTTGGACTCTGTTTATAGACGAAAGGCATTAAGAGGATTCCCTTTGCAAGGGTCAGCCCGGTTCATTGTTCTCCCTGTGTTTATGGCCACAGACTCCAAATGAAAACTCCAGTACTGAGGGGATGCTTCCCAGACCCCAATGTCTAAGAACAAATCACAAGAATATCCTAACTTTAGGAAATGGCAATGTTTATTTACTATAACTTCAGGAGAGACACCTGTCCTCAGAGACAGTCAGAGTATCTGAAACCAACTCTCACCACCCCGATTCATGGATACATCCTGCTCAAGCCCACTGGTGTGTTCTCCTGTTTGGTTGGGTCCCCAGCCCACCTCCTCCATGGAGATACACTGGCAGAAGTCTAGTCTAGCTTCAGCACTGCGATATTACTCATGTTTGGACTGCTCCCATAGAAGGCAACCCCCAAATGATATCGTGAAATCCAGCTTGCTTTTCTTCCTCTTCCTATATCTTACCAGTAGAGGAATGGAGTGATCATAAACTCCATCTTGCATGCCCCATCTCTTTCTTTATCTTATCAGCAGGGGAAGGGTGGAAGCATATGGCAGTGACACAGAGGCAGTGGGGAATTACTGAGAAGCTGAGCATGTCCATTTTAATGTTTATGGGGTTTAGGCACAGCTAGAAGGAATTTGGTAAGATACATATATAGGAGGGCTTTTGTTTTGTATGTGTGAAGCTGAGTGCCTGGCTTTAAGATTTGTGGATTTTAGAAATGAGCTCCTGAATGTATTACACTCCATGCCCAGTGTAGCCCAACAAAGAATCTGAGGCAAAGAAAGATGACATAACTTGCCCAAAGTCACAATCCAAACTGTTGCAAAAAGAATTGATAAGGTCAGCCATTAAAGTTTTTCTTAGACAGAAAAGGATATCTGCTTCATTTGGTTTTCCCAATAAAACATTTTAAACCACTTTTTACACATACACACACACACACACACACACACACAATTGTAAGTTTAGAAACCCTCGGGAAATATACTATAAATAATTACATGAAAGAAGATTAGGCAAACTTAGAGAGCAAAAGCAGTTCTACAATTCAGAATATCTTCCCTCAATAAAACTGCTGATTTACACAAGAAAACAAGCCCCTAAAGATATCTAGGAGCCTCTGTATGCACAGGAAATATAATGGTCTATAACTGACCAAGTACACTGCCCTCCCTTCAGCATGGGGATCACTGAAGTCAATAAATTAAAAAAAAAACACATACCCGGGTGTGTATGAATTTTCAGTATTAAATCATATGTTTCATTGGGATTTGCAGTACTGATTAAGAAAATAAATGTAATTTTTTTTCTACTCTAGAAATTAAAAACCTCAGTCCTTAGATTGAATGACTTTATCACCTTCCTCTGTCAAACACACTTGGGTCTCAGCCAACTCTTGACCTCAACTGGGAATAATTCACAATAAGTGTTGACTCAGACAAACAAAAATGATGTTTTAAAATTTGCATGTGATGGTGTAAACACATGTCCACAAATTCCTTGATGCTGCTCTCATTAAGAGTGCAATCTCATTCCACTCCCCTTGAACATGGCTCCCTTCTAAGGAAGAGAAGGCAGTGGACTTCTTTGTGACTTGTGGAGCTGGATCCATTAAAATACACCTGGCTCTCTTTCCTCTTGAAGAAACATAAACTCCTCTCTCCTCTCCTTTTGGACAGAGACCTCTAGAACCCTGAGCCACCATGTAAGAGTCTGGCTACCTTATAACCACCATACTGGAGACACCACAGAGAGAGAGATGAGCAAGAAATTCCAGCTATTTTAGTCTTCCAAGCCCAGACACCAAACATGAGTGACGATGCCTTTAAGATGACCCCAGGTTAGCCACCATCTGATTTTAAATGCTTTAATGACCCCAAGTGGGAAACATCTAGTTCAGCCCTATCAGCCTGCAGGACTGTGAGAGAGATAATATAAATGATTATTATTGTTCTATGCCATCAAATTGGGATGGTTTATTATATAGCAATTAATAACCATAACATCCTGCGAAATAAATTGTTATTTTTCTACTTGGTGGATCTCTGGTACTTTTTAGCTGCCTGGTATTTTATTCCCTTTGAGGAACTCTTCCCCTCCCCAATTCCATGTGATTTTTCTGGAGTTGTCTACCAGGTAACCTGGAGTTTTCTGCCTCAGGGACAGATAATAGCCCAACCTGACCAATCAGAGTAGCCCACCCTGCAGATAGTGATTAATCTAAGCCAGGGGATATGTTACCCTGCAGAACAAATCAGAGACCTTGGAGGGGTCTAGACTCTAGACTCTAGAAAAAGGAGATGCTGCCCTTTTCTCTGGATTCTCTAACCGTGGGATGACATTTCTGCAGACAAGAAGAAGACAGTTGGTCTAGAAATAAAGATAGGGAGAACGCAGAGTACAGAGATAGAGGTGTGGAAAGCAGAGACTTTGAGGCAATGGAGAGACAAAGACAGCAACTGAGTCATGATGCTTGAAACCCTTGCCTCTACTCATAGTGAAGCCAGGATCCATTTCCTTAGACTTTTCACACATGTGAATTAATAAAACCTAACTTATGCTTAAGCTACTTTGAGTTTGGTTTCTGACACTTGCAAAAAGAGTTCTGTTTAATTAAGTATGCTTTTAGAAAGAAGGGGTCAGGAAACAGCTAAAGAGATAGATATGATTTTAGCAGAAATGAATTACAATTATTCATACAAATGCTACATGCCAATGTTGGAAAACAAAATATGCAATTCATTTTTAATACACATTAACATACTAAATCCAACTGAAAACAAAGGAATAAAAGTACAAAACTGAGGAGTTAGGATAAAGATTGGAATTTGACTTAATAATTATTTTACTTTAGGATGCAAATGTTACTTTAAGACCCAAACTTAGTGGTTTAAAATATTTATTATCTCACAGTTTCTATGCGTCAGGTATCCAGGAGCAGCTCAGCTGGGTCTTTTGTCTCAGGATCTCTTAGGCTACAATCAAAGTGTCAGCCAGAGCTGGGGTCTCATGTGAAGGCTCAAGTGGGGAAGGATCCACTTCCAACTTCACCTATATAATTACTAGCAGGATTTATATCCTCATGGGCTATGGGCTGAGAGTCTCAGTTCCTCACTGGATATTGGCAAGAGGACACTCTCAGTTCTTTGCCACATGAACTTCTCTGAAGGGCAGCTAATAACATGGCAGCAGGCTACCATCAGGATAAGCAAATGAGAAAGAGAGTAAGAGCAAGACAGAAGTTACAGTCTTTTAAAAGCTAATCCCAGAAGCGACACCCCATCACTCTGCCCTATTCTACTCTAAAAAGCATGTAACTATGTTCAGCTCAGTGTTATACAAGGGCATGAATACCAGGAGGCAGGGAACATTGAGAGCCATTTTAGGAGCTAAATACCCCTGCAGGGATATTCTCACTCCATGATGAGAAGCCAGACTTAAAGCCACAAGTGTCTTTCTTTGGTACAGAAATTGATCCTCTTAGGAAAT
Source organism: Phoca vitulina (assembly GCF_004348235.1). Classification (NCBI taxonomy): domain Eukaryota; kingdom Metazoa; phylum Chordata; class Mammalia; order Carnivora; family Phocidae; genus Phoca; species Phoca vitulina. Next base: position 21,728,039 of record NW_022589716.1, read on the forward strand.
TGAAGGGAGGGGATTTATAAAACCTAGACTCATCCAGAATTTCTCTCTATTATAGGATTATGGTCAACAGTAGCTTCGGAAGTGAAAACCAGATTGGTCTCATTTCCTTTTAGTTTGTTAGTAAAGGGTTGAAGAGTAGGAGTGGTGGATGGTATTCGTCATGGTACTGGACCTTCCCCAAGCCTCAGGTACGCCAGCACCAAAACTTCCTTGGTCTAAAGGGAGACTGGATTTAGACCAATACCTTCCCATCCAAGCCAGAGAAGTCGCTCTTATCTGGCGCCACTACTTGGGTCTGTAGGAATGGCAGCTATAGTTCAGAGTAAATGAATCTGATGGAATTAGGAGAACATCACAAGCTATCTGCTTATCAGAAGCACTTGAGTGCCCCCCCATTTCAAAAAAATATTTGTTCCTCCTTCTTTCTAGCCACTAATTACTCCATAAAATCCTGTTTGGCTATTGTAAATATGTTCCTCCAGCTAAATGAATCTGTAAAACCAAAATGACACCATTAGAACAACTCTTTGCTAAGCTTTTAAAAAGGGCTATCGCTACTCATATTTGGCACAAGAAAAACAATGAAAAATTTGCATAAAAATTATTGAATGTAGAATTTTAAAAGAAGTTTTAGATCCTAGGGTGCCTAATTCTAAAATTAGGTGCACTTTTTTTAGAGAGGCATATATAAAAGGAATTATTATTCATCATTTAGTTACTTCCCCCCCCCCCACATAGAGAGGTACATTCTAGATTTTGCATGTTTGCTACTTATTCTTGAAAAATGGCCGTCCCCCACCCCCCCCCCCCATATAAAGACAATGTTAGATTGTCCCTGAAGAACAAGAGGCACTAGCTGATAGCTTGGAGATCTCTCTTATAAGCATGTTTCCTGTGTGGGACGGCCAATTGAGGTAAAGAGTAAAGCAACAACAGAGAATTTTCTCAGCTTGATTCAAGTTGTGTACATGTCAAATTCATTCAAGAACACAAAAAATAACCTGCCACCTACCTATTAAACCAAGATATGTGATCTACAGAGAAATACTGTATGTATGAAAGCTCTGCTACAAAAGTGTTTCCCGTCACCAAAATACCAATATAATAATTGATACTTTATTGTTGGTTCTGACCTTCAAAATTATAATCAACCCTCCTGATGTTCCTTCCCAAGTTGGGTATGAACAATCTAAGACTTGGAGTTTTCTATGAGAAGTAGCTTGGATGTTCCTCTCTTTTCCTACAATCTTTAACCCAAAGAATACAAGCAAGGTCAGAAAGGACAACTGTCTCCACTCTGTGGTCTCACTTAGTGTTGTCCATGAAAGGCACTTCACATGGGCAGGAGGCTACACTGGTTAGAACAGCTGTCTGGTCTTGTGGTAGATGAGTAACATCATCGGCACACATCTCCAGGAACTCCAAGATGGAAATGGTCCTTGAAGCCATTTTGAAGTGGCCTGCTTGAATATACAATTTCACTGGATGCAACTGTGACATGGAACATGATAAGCAAACAGTTGGCTTATTGGTCTTCATTCTTAGATCCTCCAACTTGGATGGAAGAGTCCTATCCTTTCCACCTACTCATGGGAACACCACACTTAATATTTCTGTGTTCTAGCTCCCTACCTTGATAGGTGGTTCTTAGTTATGAACTACTGAGAACTTCCTATCTGGTCTTAAATCATTTTTAGCAATTTGATCTAAAGACCCAGATTACATATTATGGTTATCCAAATATTCATTCCATTCCTCCCCCACTGGGAAGCAGACATACAGTTTGGGAAGATTTACCACATTCCCAGAACCCCCACTCAGTTCGGTTGTGCTGAGGTCTTTCCCTTCCCACAGGAGACAGGCTTGTGGTGAAAATACAGGTTATGGTGTCAGAGAGCCTGAGTTCTAACCCTAGTTCTGCCTCTTACTCTCTCTGGTCTTCATTTTCTTCATCTTATCACACTGGGGATAATCATGGTTCCACTTTACAGGCATGTTGCAATGGTTAGATGAGATCATCTATGTAAAGTGCTTTTAACAGTTCCTATAGTAGGTGTTCAAAACATAGCGTAACACTGGGATATAGTAGGGCTCAATAACAAGGCAGCTGTATCATCATTATATTGGCAGTACCAAAGTTGTAGGAAGTGAGTCTCTGCATTCAGAAACCAAAAAACCTCAGAGGGTTACAAGGCATGAGATTTCAAATGAAACTATACAAGTTGGGTGGGAAAGAGATTGAACAGGTCAGTAGCTGGGCAATTGCCTTGTGTGTCCTGTGGCAAGAGTGATGGAGGGACAAGGAAAACGCCAGCTCCTGAACCTTTGGAGTCATTCTTCTCCCAACCTCTAGGAGTTTGTTAGCAAAGTCCTAGCCCTAAGGCTAAAGAAACTTAGGAGTATCAAATACAACCCCCTAATTTTTCAGATGTAGAAATGGAAGTCCAGCAAGGCAAAATAACTTCCCCATGGCCAGGCAACTGGTTTGTGGTAAATATAGTGATACAATAAGATCTCCTGACATCCAGGCCAGTATCTTTTACCCACCAGCCAGGAATCTAATTAGCTTTGACTACAATAGTCTCATGAAAGCACTCAAGGTGTCACAACCTGCAAGTCAACTTGATGCATCAACAAACCCCAGTCTAACTTTTTACTATTGAGAGGTAAAAAGAGAAATGTGGACCACAAGTTTATTCCCATCAATGAGAAGGACAGAAAACAAATATACTAAAATTTCCAAACAACTGAATCATTAAATAGAATGTATACTTAAACTAGGGCATCAGTCTATACATAAAACAGGGTAAACCACAGAACACAAACTGGGCACTGGCAGAATGGGGAAGGATGGGATGTTAACAAAAATGGTCCAAGCTAGAGGTGCCTGGGTATCTCAGTCGGTTAAGCATCCAACCCTTGATTTTGGCTCAGGTCATGATCTCAGGATTGTGAGATTGAGCCTGTGTCAGGTTCCATGCTGGGCAAGGAGCCTTCTTGGGATTCTCTCTCTCCCTCTCCCTCTACCCCACCCCCCATTCTCATGCGTACACACTCTCTCTCTCTCAAAAAAGAAGGAAGGAAGGAAGGAAGGAAGGAAGGAAGGAAGGAAGGAAGGAAGGAAAGAGAGAGAGAGAGAAAGAAAGAGAGAAAGAGATGGTTCAAGTGAAAGCAGAAGATCTAAAAGGTGCTCTCATCACCCCAAATTTACCATTTTGACACTTAAAATTGCCGCACGACTTGGGATACAAAGACCTGAATTTCAACTCTCTTCCACGTACTAGCTATGTGACTGAAGCTAGTTACTTAAACTCTCAGAGCTCCAGATTCTGCTTCTAAAACAGGAGATAATAACATCTGACTCACTATTGAGATTTGATAAATCTCAATAAAGGTTGTTTTCATGAAGCATTAGAGAGAAATTGTTGATGTGTCAAGCATGGTGCCTAGCCCATGGTGTTTGGCACACCCTCTCCCAAACCAGGTATATCCAAAGATACTCATTTTCTGGAAAAGAAGTAATTATCTGTTATGGAGCAGGTCTTTCCTAATTGGAATCTTGTTTTGTTTTGTTTTAACGATTTTTCCAAATTAAATAGAGAGCAAGGAACTGGTTTAGATTACAGGGTCACCACAAAATAGCTGTGACTGTAGATATGACCTATTTTCAAGCTGCAACAGCATAATTGAGAATATATTTTCTTTGTCTTGGAAAGAAGCCAGAGCTAGAAGCCTCCTCTCTGTTTTGTGGGTCATACCAACCAAGGCAGCTGCTTTTGACCACTATGAAGCCCTAGCCCATGCCTGGGATCCCTCCCCAGAAGTCTTGCTTAGCACACTGGCCAGCATTACTGAAGCTTCCTCTAGTTACAATTAAAGCTCCAAAGAATGTAATCATAAATGCATTTGTGATGCTATTGATGCAAACTAATGCCATCTGTTGGTGATAGGTAGAGTTGATATGCTTCTGGTCCAGTACATGGCTCTGTTGAATTCTACAATAATTTGTGGTAGACTGTCTCCAAAATGGTTACTAACTCATCTTATCAGGAATACTAAAGAAAGTTCATTAGGCTGAAAGAAATTATTCCCAGACGGTAATTGGAATCCATGCACAAAAAAGCAAAATATGTACCAGCAAAGGTAATTATGTAGTTATAAAAGACTACATGAATGATTATTTCTTTTACTTTCTTCTATTAGCTAATTTAAAAAGCAGCTGTACAAAAAAATGTGCATATACTTGTATAGTTAGGCCTATAACATATAGAAGTGTAGAATATTTGACAATAATATCACAAAGGTGGAGGGTCAGAGTAAAGCTGTACTGGGTAAGGAAATCACACCAGATGGTAACTTGAATTCACAGAAATGAAAAGAACTACAAAATGGCAAATAGGAAGGTAATATAACAAACTCTATAAATATATATTTGTCTCCTTTTTCCTCTCAATTTTGTTTACAGACATAAAATCATATTAAGTAATGATTATGACAATGTATTGTTGGGTTATAACATTTATAGATGTTATATGTATAATGACAATAGCACAAACAAGGGAAGATGGAATAGAGATACATAGAAATAATGTCTATATCTCACTGGAATTACATTTGTACCAAATATAAAATAGATTCTGATAAATTCAGATGTATGTGGTAAGCCCTAAAGCAACCACCAAGAAAACAACCCAAAAACACATAGTGAAAAGATCATTAAAGGAATTAAAAGGTTTCACTAGAAAATATTCACTTAATGTGAAAGGAAGAAGTAAAGGAAGAAGAGAGGAACAAGGAAAACATGCATTATGTAGAAAACAGAAAGTAAAATGACACACATAAATCCTATTATATAGTAATAACATTAAATGTGAATGGATTAAGCAATCCAATTAAAAGGTAGAGATTGTCAGACTCATACAAGACCAAGATCCAACTATATACTGCCTCTAGGAGACACTTTAAATTGAAAGACATAAAAATATAGAAAGTTAAAAGATGGAAAAAAGATATGTCATGTAAATAGCAACCATAAAAAAGCTGAAGTAGTGAGAGGGGCGGAGCAAGATGGCGGAGGAGTAGGAGACCTGGATTTCGTCTCCTCTCAGGAATTCAGCTGGATAGGGATCAAACCATTCTGAACACCTACAAACTCAACAAGAGATCAAAGAAAAGAAGAACAACAACTCTCTGAACAGAAAAGCGACCACTTTCTGGAAGGTAGGATGTGCGGAGAAGTGAATCCGAGGCATTATTCGGGAGGATAGACGGCGGGGGAGGGGCCTCCGTCGGCCGCTTCTGGCAAGTGATAGAGCCACGGAGCACAAAATCGGAACTTTTAGAAGTCTGCTCCGCTGAGGGACGTCACTCTGGTGGCGAAGTGGGGGGTGGAACTCTCACGGGACAGTGTGGTCTCAGGACCCTCGGGGTCACAGAAAGACTGGGGGTGCCTGAGTGCGGCAGAGCTCCCAGGTATCGGAGCAGGGAAGCCGGCTGCAGAGATGGAGCCCAGGCGCGGGCTCTCAGCTCGGGGTTGCTATAAACCGTGATCCACGGCACAGTCAGGCCACTGCTCCTCCAGCAGGGACCCAACAAGCGGCAGATCCAGGGAGACTCACCTTCTTCCCCCGGGAGGAGAGGTGCGGGAGCGCACCGCGGGGATCTGCTGGGTTTGGAGACTCCACCCGGGGTCGGGTGCCAGATAGAAAGGCGCGGTCACAGGCCGGGTGAGCGTGGAGTGTGGCCAGAGACCGGGGAGACGGGAGTGACTGACTGCTTTTCTCTGGGGGCTCACTGAGGAGTGGGACCCCGAGTTCTCGGCTCCTCTGGGGCGGAGACTGGGAGGCCGCCATTTTCTCTCTCCGCCTCCAAAGCTGTACGGAAAGCTTGCAGGGAACAAAAGCTCCCGAGAGCAAACCCGAGCAGATTACTTAGCCCGGACCAGGCAAGGGCGGGGAAATTCTGCCTCCAGCAAAGACATTTGGGAACCACGGCAACAGGCCCCTCCCCCAGAAGATCAGCGAGAACAGCCAGCCAAGACCAAGTTTACCGATCAATGAGAACGGCAGAACTCCAGCGCTAGGGGAATACTGCACATAGAATTCATGGCTTTTTTACCATGATTCTTTAGTCTTTCAAAGAAAATTATTTTTTTTAACTGTCTTTTTTTCTTTTTTCTTTCTTTTTTTTTGAATTTTTCTTTTTCCCTTTTTCAACCAACATCTTATCAATCCATTTAAAAAAAAAAAAAACATTTTTATTTTTCATTTTTAAAGTCATATTCTATCCCTTCATAGTAGTTACCCGTATTTTTGGCATATATATATAAGTTGTTCTCTCTTTAAAATCTTGAGATAGTTTCTTCTAACAGATCAAAATATACTCTAAATCTCTAGTGTATGGTTTTTTTCTACTCCCCTGCCTGATCACATTCTCTCCCTTTTTTCTTTCTTTTTTTTTTTTAAATCCTCTTCTTTCTTTTTTCAAACAACTTATCAAATCCTTTTATAAAATTTTTTATAATTTCCATCTTTACAGTCATATTTCATCCCTTCATCATATCAACCCTTATTTTTGTACATATATAAGTTTTTCTTTCTTTAAAATTTTGGGAGGCACTTTCTTTTAACAGACCAAAATACACCCAAAATCTAGTGTGTGGCACTGATCTATAAACCAGCCTGATCATATTTGATCACATTCTGTTTTTGTTTTGTTTTGTTTTGTTCTGCTTTTGTTTGTTTTTATCTTTATCTTTTTCTTTTTTCTTTTTTTCTTTCTTTTTCTTTTTTCTCTCTTTCCCTTTCTTTTCCCACTGCTTCAGGTCTTTTCTGATTTGTTTAGAGTATATTTTCTGGGGACGTTGTTACCTTGCTAGCATTTTGTTCTCTCATTAATCTATTCTCCTCTGCACAAAATGACAAGATGGAAAAAATCACCTCAACAAAAAGAACAAGAGGTAGTACCGACTGCCAGGGACCTACTCAATATGGACATTAGTACGATGTCAGATCTAGAGTTCAGAATCATCACTTTAAAATACTAGCTGGGCTTGAAAAAAGCATGGAAGTTATTAGAGAAACCCTTTCTGGAGAAGTAAAAGAACTAAAATCTAACCAAGTAGAAATCAAAAAGGCTATTAATGAGCTGCAATCAAATATGGGGGCGCTAACTGCTAGGATAAATGAGGCAGAAGAAAGAATCAGTGAGATAGAAGACCAAATGATGGAAAATAAAGAAGCTGAGAAAAAGAGAGATAAACAACTACTGGATCACGAGGGCAGAATTCGAGAGATAAACGATACCATAAGATGAAACAACATTAGAATAATTGGGATCCCAGAAGAAGAAGAAAGAGAGCGAGGGGCAGAAGGTATAATGGAGCAAATTATAGCAGAGAACTTCCCTAATTTGGGGAAGGAAACAGGCATCAAAATCCAGGAAGCACAGAGAACCCCTCTCAAAATCAATAAAAATAGGTCAACACCCCGACATCTAATAGTAAAACTTACGAGTCTCAGAGACAAAGAGAAAATCCTGAAAGCAGCTCGGGAGAAGAGATATGTAACCTACAATGGTAGAAACATTAGATTGGCAACAGACTTATCCACAGAGACCTGGCAGGCCAGAAAGGACTGGCAGGACATATTCAGAGCACTAAATGAGAAAAATATGCAGCCAAGAATACTATATCCAGCTAGGCTGTCATTGAAAATTGAAGGAGAGATAAAAAGCTTCCAGGACAAACAAAAACTAAAGGAATTTGCAAACACGAAACCAGCCCTACAAGAAATATTGAAAGGGGTCCTCTAAGCAAAGAGAGAGCCTAAAAGCAACATAGACCAGAAAGGAACACAAACAATATACAGTAACAGTCACTTTACAGGCAATACAATGGCACTAAATTCCTATCTTTCAATAGTTACCCTGAATGTAAATGGGCTAAATGCCCCAATCAAAAGACACAGGCTATCAGATTGGATTAAAAAACAAGACCCATCGATATGCTGTCTGCAAGAGACTCATTTTAGACCCAAAGACACCCCCAGATTGAAAGTGAGAGGGTGGAAAACCATTTACCATGTTAATGGACACCAAAAGAAAGCTGGGGTGGCAATCCTTATATCAGACAAATTAGATTTTAAACCAAAGACTGTAATAAGAGATGAGGAAGGACACTATATCCTACTTAAAGGGTCTATCCAACAAGAAGATCTAACAATTGTAAATATCTATGCCCCTAACATGGGAGCAGCCAATTATATAAGGCAATTAATAACAAAAGCAAAGAAACACATTGACAACAATACAATAATAGTGGGGGACTTTAACACCCCCCTCACTGAAATGGACAGATCGTCTAAGCAAAAGATCAACAAGGAAATAAAGACTTTAAATGACACACTGGACCAAATGGACTTCACAGACATATTCAGAACATTCCATCCCAAAGCAACGGAATACACATTCTTCTCTAGTGCCCATGGAACATTCTCCAGAATCGATCACATCCTAGGTCATAAATCAGGTCTCAACCGGTACCAGAAGATTGGGATCATCCCGTGCATATTTTCAGACCACAATGCTTTGAAACTAGAACTCAATCACAAGAGGAAAGTCGGAAAGAACTCAAATACATGGAGGCTAAAGAGCATCCTACTGAAGAATGAATGGGTCAACCGGGAAATTAAAGAAGAATTAAAAAAATTCATGGAAACCAATGAAAATGAAAACACAACTATTCAAAATCTTTGGGATACAGCAAAGGCAGTCCTAAGAGGAAAGTATATAGCAATACAAGCCTTTCTCAAGAAACAAGAAAGGTCTCAAGTACACAACCTAACCCTACACCTAAAGGAGCTGGAGAAAGAACAGCAAATAAAGCCTAAACCCAGCAGGAGAAGAGAAATAATAAAGATCAGAGCAGAAATCAATGAAATAGAAACCAAAAGAACAGTAGAACAGATCAACGAAACTAGGAGCTGGTTCTTTGAAAGAATTAACAAGATTGATAAGCCCCTGGCCAGACTTATCAAAAAGAAAAGAGAAATGACCCAAATCAACAAAATCATGAATGAAAGAGGAGAAATCACAACCAACACCAAAGAAATACAAACAATTATAAGAACATATTATGAGCAACTCTATGCCAACAAATTAGATAACCTGGAAGTAATGGATGCATTCCTAGAGATGTATCAACTACCAAAACTGAACCAGGAAGAAATAGAACACCTGAACAGACCTATAACCACTAAGGAAATAGAAGCAGTCATCAAAAATCTCCCAAAACACAAAAGCCCAGGGCCAGATGGCTTCCCAGGGGAATTCTACCAAACATTTCAAGAAGAATTAATACCTATCCTTCTGAAACTGTTCCAAAAAATAGAAATGGAAGGAAAACTTCCAAACTCATTTTATGAGGCCAGCATTACCTTGATCCCAAAACCAGACAAAGACCCCATCAAAAAGGAGAATTACAGACCAATATCCCTGATGAACATGGATGCAAAAATTCTCACCAAAATACTAGCCAATAGGATCCAACAGTACATTAAAAGGATCATTCACCACGACCAAGTCGGATTTATCCCTGGGCTGCAAGGTTGGTTCAACATCCGCAAATCAATCAACGTGATACAATACATTAACAAAAGAAAGAATAAGAATCATATGATCCTCTCAATAGATGCAGAAAAAGCATTTGACAAAGTACAGCATCCTTTCTTGATCAAAACTCTTCAGAGTGTAGGGATAGAGGGTACATACCTCAATATCATAAAAGCCATCTATGAAAAACCTACAGCGAATATCATTCTCAATGGGGAAAAACTGAGAGCTTTCCCCCTAAGGTCAGGAACGCGGCAGGGATGTCCACTATCACCACTGCTATTCAACATAGTATTGGAAGTCCTAGCCACAGCAATCAGACAACAAAAAGAAATCAAAGGCATCCAAATTGGCAAAGAAGAAGTCAAACTCTCACTCTTTGCAGATGATATGATACTTTATGTGGAAAATCCCAAAGACTCCACCCCAAAACTGCTAGAACTCATACAGGAATTCAGTCAAGTGGCAGGATATAAAATCAATGCACAGAAGTCAGTGGCATTCCTATACACCAACAACAAGTCAGAAGAAAGAGAAATTAAGGAGTCGATCCCATTTACAATTGCACCCAAAACCATAAGATACCTAGGAATAAATCTAACCAAAGAGGCAAAGGATCTGTACTCAGAAAACTATAAAATACTCATGAAAGAAATTGAGGAAGACACAAAGAAATGGAAAAACGTTCCATGCTCATGGATTGGAAGAACAAATATTGTGAAGATGTCAATCCTACCTAGAGCAATCAACACATTCAATGCAATCCCCATCAAAATACCATCCACTTTCTTCAAAGAAATGGAACAAATCATCCTAAAATTTGTATGGAACCAGAAAAGACCCCGAATAGCCAGAGGAATGTTGAAAAAGAAAAGCAAAGCTGGCGGCTTCACAATTCCGGACTTCCAGCTCTACTACAAAGCTGTCATCATCAAGACAGTATGGTACTGGCACAAAAACAGACACATAGATCCATGGAACAGAATAGAGAGCCCAGAAATGGAACCTCAACTATATGGTCAACTCATCTTTGACAAAGCAGGAAAGAATGTCCAATGGAAAAAAGACAGTCTCTTCAACAAATGGTGTTGGGAAAATTGGACAGCCACATGCAGAAGAATGAAACTGGACCATTTCCTTACACCACACACAAAAATAGACTCCAAATGGTTGAGAGACCTCAATGTGAGACAGGAGTCCATCAAAATCCTAAAGGAGAACACAGGCAGCAACCTCTTCGACCTCAGCCGCAGCAACTTCTTCCTAGAAACATCGCCAAAGGCAAGGGAAGCAAGGGCAAAAATGAACTATTGGGACTTCATCAAGATAAAAAGCTTTTGCAAAGCAAAGGAAACAGTCAACAAAACCAAAAGACAACTGACAGAATGGGAGAAGATATTTGCAAATGACATATCAGATAAAGGGCTAGTATCCAAAATCTATAAAGAACTCATCAAACTCAACACCAAAAGAACAAAGAATCCAATCAAGAAATGGGCAGAAGACATGAACAGACATTTTTCCAAAGAAGACATCCAAACGGCCAACAGACACATGAAAAAGTGTTCAATATCGCTCAGCATCAGGGAAATCCAAATCAAAACCTCAATGAGATAACCACCTCACACCAGTCAGAATGGCTAAAATTAACAAGTCAGGAAATGACAGATGTTGGCGGGGATGTGGAGAAAGGGGAACCCTCCTACACTGTTGGTGGGAATGCAAGCTGGTGCAGCCACTCTGGAAAACAGTATGGAGGTTCCTCAAAAAGTTGAAAACAGAGCTACCATATGATCCAGCAATTGCACTACTGGGTATTTACCCCAAAGATACAAAAGTAGGGACCCGAAAGGCTACGTGCACCCCGATGTTTATAGCAGCAATGTCCACAATAGCCAAACTGTGGAAAGAGCCAAGATGTCCATCAACAGATGAATGGATAAAGAAGATGTGGTATATATATACAATGGAATATTATGCAGCCATCAAAAGGAATAAGATCTTGCCATCTGCAACGACGTGGATGGAACTGGAGGGTATTATGCTGAGCGAAATAAGTCAAACAGAGAAAGACATGTATCATATGACCTCACTGATATGAGGAATTCTTAATCTCAGGAAACAAACTGAGGGTTGCTGGAGTGGGGGGTGGGGTGGGAGGGATGGGGTGACTGGGTGATGGACACTGGGGAGGGTATGTGTTCTGGTAAGCGCTGTGAATTGTGCAAGACTGTTGAATCTCAGATCTGTACCTCTGAAACAAATAATGCAATATATGTTAAGAAAGAAAAGAAGAAGAAGAAGAATGTAGCAGGAGGGGAAGAATGAAGGGGGGGAAATCGGAGGGGGAGAAGAACCATGAGAGACGATGGACTCTGAAAAACAAACTGAGGGTTCTAGAGGGGAGGGGGGTGGGAGGATGGGTTAGCCTGGTGATGGGTATTGAGGAGGGCACGTTCTGCATGGAGCACTGGGTGTTATGCACAAACAATGAATCATGGAACACTATATCTAAAACTAATGATGTAATGTATGGGGATTAACATAACAATAAAAAAAATTAAAAAAAAAAGCTGAAGTAGTTATACTAATATTAGACAAAATATATTTTAAAGCAAAAAAAAAAATGTTGCTAGAGATAAATAGGGACACTTAATAGTGGCAAAGGGTCAATCAGGAAGATACAACAGTTATAAACATCTATGCACCTAACAACTGAGCCCCAAAATACAGGAAGCAAAACTGACAGAATTGCAGGAGAAATAGACAATTCAACAATAATAGCTGGGGACTTCAATACTTTACCTTCAATACTGGATATAACTGTGATGTCAACAAGGAAAGAGCAAACTTGAACAACATGATAAACCAGGTAGACCAACAAAGAACAGAGAAGACACATTCTTCTCAAGCACACAGAACATTCTCCATAATAGACCATATGCTAGGCCACAAAACAAACCTCAATAAATTCAAAAGAATTGAAATAATACACGGTGTTGTCTGACTACAATTGAATGAAATTATAAATCAATGAAAGAAATTTTGGAAATTCACAAATATGTGGAAATTAAACAACCCACTCCTAAATAACCAATTGATCAAAGAAGAAATCACAAGTGAAAGAAAATACCTTGCGTTGAGTGAAAATAAAGACATAACACACCAAAACTCATGGTATACAGCTAAAGCAGTGTTTAAAGAGAAATTTATAGCTGTAAATGACTATATTTAAAAATAAGAAAGATCTGGAATTGATAGCATAACCTTCTACCTTAAGACACGGGGGGGGGGG